>NW_012134970.1:1304288-1328695 GCF_000956105.1 Propithecus coquereli | reverse complement strand
GGGAAGTACTATTTTCCCTTAGTGTCTCCCTGGCTCTTCTTTGGCCTTTTGACTACTGATTCCATTAGAGCAGTGGTTCTCAAAGTTATGTGTTCCAAACCCGGAGCATTCACCTGGAAATCTATTAGAAAATCAGATTCTTAGGACCCACCCCAGACCTACAGAATCAAAGACTTTGGGGATGAGGCCCAGCTTTGTGTTTTAACAAGCCCTCCAGGGGATTTTGGTGGGTATCAAGTTTGAACACCACTGCAGTAGAGGCTACTACTACCTTCTGCAGTTTGTACAATGAGCTTCCCATCTGGTTCTTGCTCCTGCCTTTGCCATCAATAACACAACACATGAGTTTTACCAAAGGCACATAATATATAAAGAAAAATTGTCCATAATGTAGTTTTTAATTAGTATTTAAGAAAATTGGAAAAACTAAACCATGTGCTCCAAAGTCATGGTGACAAGGGAGGAGAAAAGAATGGGAATGACCAGGGCTAACAACAAAGCCAAAATGTGCGCTCCCTTCTCCTCTCCTTTTATGCTATCATGAGTAATTACCTTATGTTTCTTGCCACTAGTGCATGTCTAACAATTTTTAAAATACATTTTGAATATATTTTTCTTTCCAGTTTTCTTTTCCCAAGACCAAAGGGTTGCCTTCTCTCTATATATCCTTAGAATTCAGCTCCCTTTCTCCTATAATCTTCAATTGTATAATATTTAATAGAATGTCAAAATATCACTCATCGGATACCACTACCTCTCATTTTCAGCTTTTTAGTTTCTTAAGTTTAGCTTTTTTGAGTATGTAAAATGAATGTATGCTATGTATTATCGATTCTGTAAATTTAAAATTCTGTCTTGTCTATTTAAAATGAAGGTCTTGTTTAAATGCTATAATTTAAGTGTGATTCTAGTTCTGATAGTGAGGCATAACTCCATTTTTGTTGTAAGCACATTTACATACTAGCACATTAATATATATTAAATATACCAAACTCACAATATTGATGGTACAGCTTTTAAAAGGGCTGTAGGCTAGCATGGCTAAATGGTCTGTAAGAGTCAGAAATCTGAACACTATCTCTTTTATTCACACGTGTTTTGAGAGAGTGTAAGAATTCCAGCCCCACAGCAGGTGCTTGTAATACCCTCTGAAGGGTAAGATCCCTAAGAGAAAACAAATTTGGTACCTTCCTTCTTTTTAGCCCTCTAGAATGGTGTTTAACTTTCACATTCAGAAGAATCACCCAGATAGCTTGTTAAAACAGATTCTTGAGTTCCATCTCCAATGTGATGCTCACCCTGGCAGTCTTGGAGGACTTGGAGTAGCATTGTTCTAGCATGTTTACCTACTGCATTAGTGTACTTTGTACTTGATGTTTGTTCAACACATTATTTATAGTGACTATTAAAAATGTGTAGGCAAGGGATAATTGATAGAACATAGTCTGTGAAACAGTGCATTCATTGTGGGCAATGAGGAATCACTGAAGGTCTTCTGACACATTTGTGTTTTAAATAGATCATTTAAGTATGGCAGAATGGTTAGGAAAGAGAAAAATCTATTCTGAGTAACTGTGCAAGGTATGGGATATTGACTGTGACATGCATGTATGTTCAACATTTCTTTAGTTATAGCTGACTTACTAGTGACTTACTCATTGAATACCTGTCTACTCACCACAAAACTATTCCTCAGGATACTTCTCACCTCCATCTTTTTTCCTCCTGTTCATGAGGAAAAATTATGACAGCGATACAGTTGTATCAAGGAATGAAGAACTAGAACATTGAATCTAAACGTTTTGAAAGGGTTCATAATTTCCTTTATTTCTCTATCAATGTCTTCATTTAAATTCTCTTAATAATAAAACTTTTTTCCATATATTTTTGAGTCCCGAGGTAAATCATTTAAACTACGCTGGGTTTCATTTTCCTCATGTACAAAGGAGGAAATTGAAGCTAAATGATTAGACTTTTAAAAATCAATTTACCAAGATCCCCGTATATCTCCAACCCACACTTGAATTACCTAAGCACCTCCATCAAAATACAGCCAAATCTGAACTTATCCCTTTCTCCCTGCCCTCTACCCACTCTTGTTCTTCCTTCTTTATTTTCTGCTTCAGTCTTTATCATCTACTCAAATCAGAATGTGAGAATCATCTTAAATTCTTCCCTCTCATTATTGAGCCCAGGAGTTTGCGGCTGCAGTGAGCTATGATTGCACCACTGCACTCCAGCCTGGGCAACAAGAGCGATTCCATGTCTCTTAGTAAATAAGTAAATGAGTGAATGAATTTGTTGGTCCTCAAAACTAAAAAGTCCAAGTACAGAGCTACTTCCACATAGCTAGATCCAGAGCCCCAATATCTTCAGGGCTATGTCCAGTAGCTCAGTCCTGCTCTTCTTTTCATGGACATTCTTTGTCTCTCTTTGCAGACAGTTGGCTGCATAACTCCTGGCAGAGTATGGGCAGTGTTACATCATCCTCTTAGCTCTAACCAGAGGTATATTTAACAGAAAAGTCTTATTGAGCAAGCCTGAGTTACGGACTCATTGTGGGGTGTAGCGGTACAGGACCATCATCACCCAAACCATATGGAATAGGAAAGAAGTGCTTTCCTAAAGAATTGGATGCTGGGCATACCTATAGTCCCAGCTAAACAAACACATCAGATATAGTGGACACATCAGCCCACTGTATCTGTCCACCTGCATTGCTTACCACTCTCTTCCTGTGCATTGATTAAACTATAAAACCACAGACTCATGGAACTCAATGAACTTAGCCCGATAGCAAAACCACCACAACACACATCATAACCATATTCTCAGCAAACTAGAAATAAAAGGGAACTAAATAAAAGGCTATTGACTTGATAAAGGACATCTATGAAAAATATATAGCTAAAATCACACAGTGGTGAAAGACTAAATGTTTTATCAGAGTTGGGAACAAAACAAAGACGTCTCTGTTCACTACTTCTATTCAATATGGTATGAGATCCTGACCAGTGTAATATGCCAAACAAAAGAAATGTAAGACATACAGTTTAGAAAAGCTGAAGTAAATGTGTCTATTCACAGACATGATTGTCCACGTAGAGAATCCTATAGAATATTTAGAAAATACTAGAACCAGTAACCAGAACTACTAGATCTAAGTTTAGCAAGGTCACAGCATGTAAGATCAATGTACAAAAGTCAATTGCATGTCTATATACTAGCGCAAATAACTTTTTTAAAAATAATGATTTAAAATAGCATCAAAGGCCAGGCACGGTGGCTCACGCCTGTAATCCTAGCACTCTGGGAGGCCAAGGCGGGTGGATCGCTCAAGGTCAGGAGTTCGAGACCAGCCTGAGCAAGAGCGAGACCTCGTCTCTACTAAAAAAGAGAAAGAAATGATCTGGACAACTAAAAATATATAATTAGCCGGGCACAGTGGCGCATGCCTGTAGTCCCAGCTACTTGGGAGACTGAGGCAGAAGAATCACTTGAGCCCAGGAGTCTGAGGTTGCTATGAGCTAGGCTGACGCCACAGCACTCTAGCCTGAGCAACAGAGTGAGACTCTGTCGCAAAAAAAAATAAAATAAAATAGCATCAAAAACCATAAAATAAGATTTTTTTTTTTTTTTGAGACAGAGTCCCACTCTGTCACCCCAGGCTAGAGTGCCTTGGCATAGCTCACTGCAACCTCAAACTCCTGGGCTCAAGCAATCCTCCTGCCTCAGCCTCCCAACTAGCTGGGACTACAGGTGCGCCCTATGACGCCTGGCTACTTTTTCTGTTTATAGTAAAGACAGAGGTCTCACTCTTTCTCAAGCTGGTCTCAAACTCCTGAGCTCAAGCAATCCTCCCACCTCGGCCTCCCAGAGTGCTAGGATTACAGGCGTGAGCCACCGTGCCTGGCCAATAAGATTAATTTTAACAAAATATGTGTAAGACCTGTATGCTGAAAACTGCAAAACAGTGCTAGAAGAAATTAAATCCTAAAGGAGAAATAATACGATGTTCATGGATTGGAACACTGAACTTAACACATCAATTCTCACCAAACTGGTGTATATATTCAATGCAATCCCAATCAAATTCCTAGGAGATTTTTTTAATAGAAATTGGTAAGACGATTCTAAAGTTTATATGGAAATGAGAGGTACTGGAAAAGTACTTAAAAAAGAATAAAATTGGAGAAGATATACTACTAATTTCAAAATTCTATTATAAAGCAACAGTAATGGTAATGTGGTACTGATGTAAAGATAGACATATCAGTGAAATAGAATAAGTACAGAATAGATGTACACATGTATGGACAATTTTCAGCAAAGGTGTCAAGCTATTAATAATTCAATGTGGGAAAGAATAGTCTTCAAGAAATGGTGCTGGAACAATTAAATAGCCACGTGGAAAAAAATTAGCTTCAACACTTAAACCATATGTGAAAGTTAACTTGATATGCATCATAGACCTAAATATAAGATCTAGAACTATAAGACTTCTGGAAGAAAATAGTGGAAAAAAATCTTTTGGGGCCTTTCCAAGGCTTGGTCTTTGAAACTGTTCCTTAGATTCTGTAGGATACCACAAAATCACTACAATAAATTCCCTCTGTTGCTTAAGTTAGTCCTATTTGATTTTGTTATATGCTACCAGAAGGACTTCAGTTATTATATATGTGGCACTATAACTACTAAATACCAAATCCAGTGGGAGAATTCTCAGGCTTACTTTTATTTGCCCTTACTCAGTTTTCCACTTGGTTGATTACTCTCTTGGATTTCTTCCACCCCTCTGACATTCTCATAAGAACTGGTATTCTCTATAAAATCTCTTACCTCTCTATATATTAATTAATTAATATATAGTTACCAACATATATTAAAGAGAGGGCAGGGTGAGGGGAAGACTGATGTTTAGGTTACACATTGTACATCTACGACCCTCCCATTGAGCTGAAGCATGTATATAATTTGTTCACTAGGTAGTTCTACCTGGAAGTCCACTGCACCACAAAATGGATGTGCTTCAAATTGAACTATTCCTCACTCAAAACTTAGGCTTAGGTGTGTCAACCTCCCCATCTCCCAGGTGCAGAAAATGTATCTGTGCATACTGTGATCATGGCATTTATCCCTGCACTGTAGTTAAAGCGTGTGTGAATCTTGAACAGGAACAACACTGTCTTCCCTTCTCTCTATATAGCATAGTGTCTGACACATAGAGGCGCTCAATAATTTTTATTTTAGCAAAGTATAGTCACTCCCATACATTTTTAAAGAATAAATGTGTGGCGCAATCATCTCCAGAATTACACCGACACTTCTAGGTCTAATGGCCACACAGCAAAATCAGCCTCAGTTATCCTGTTGTTATCATATCTTAAGATCTAGAAAGGGGAACACAGGATTGTGGGAGTAGGTTAAGATTTCTCAGTTCCCAAATTTTTCTGCGTGAGACATTTTATGCTAACTCCAGCAGGATTTGCGTACAATGTTCGTGATCTGGGGTGGATCACTTCCATTCTATAACCTTTGAGATAAACGGTGCTGAGCTGCCAGGATCCCAGCTGCCACTTATCGCACACAGAGACACGGGTAGTTGTGGTTATGTTGCAGCCAGACGTCCTTCTACCGTGTCCTTTGCTCAAATAAACCAACCTAATAGCGCTCCAATAGAGAGGGCAGGGCTCTTTACTCGGTAGAACATACCTGGCTTAGCCAAGGGTAACAAGGTACCGCCTTCAAACACCAGGCTAGTAACAAAACGTGTGCGGAGGAGGACGGGTGGGGAACCGAGAGCATGCCATTGCCTAAGGCACGCAAATTTAAGGTACACACACACAAAAATGCTTTACTAGGCCACACATGCCCTAGGGCTGCCCGTGACCCCTGTTCCCAGTCAGTCACCAGGGACAGGGGCGAAGGAGGCGAAAAACAACTGCACTACTAAATGAACAAGTCAATAGGATAATGAGTACAGAAAGAGCCTTCTTCAGTGTTCTAAATTGCCCTGATCCGTGGAGTGCAATGTACAACCTTATTTTCCAGTCTGTGTAGGTCTCCGCTAGGGAGGTGACATCCCGCGAATTGCGTGTTGGCCAGTTATTAAACGGTTCCCCTTCAAAGCCCGGCGCAGTGCCTGGGCACTCAAAAGGAGTGTCTGAGGAACGCTTGGGTGAAATGAACAGAAGGTCGGGCCGAAATGAGGAGGGGAGGGCTCGGCGAGCCGGAGGAGGGTGATAGAGGGAGGAGGACTCATGGAGCGGGAGGAGGAGAGGAAGGGCACGGAGGCGGGGAGAGGCTGGACCGCTCGGAGGACGAGGGGCGGGAGCCTGGAGAGACGCGCTGGAAGAGGCGGAGCGCGGAGGAGGACTGCCAGCTTCCCGCCCGCGCTCCCGGCCGGCTCCGAGCAGGCGCCGTGGCTGCGCCGGCGCCCGCGCCCCCTCCCCGCCCTCCGCCGTCGCCAGGGCTCCGGCTCGCGTCAGGCTGGGCCCGCGGCCGACGGCCTCGCGTCTCCACAGCGCGCCGCCAGCATCGCTCTCGGCCGCGCCGCGCCCGACGGGCCTGGCCCTGGTTCCGGCCCTAGCGGAGGTAACTGCCCGCAGATTCCTTCCCGCCACGTCCCAGGCCTCCTCCCGACGCCGCCCGGCCCGGGCCTTCCCGGTGCCCCCCACACACCCTCCTATCTTGCCTGTTCGTGTCCCCCGTAATTCCCCGCCGTCTCCTCCTCACCCGGCCCCTCGTCCATTCCCACGGCCGACTCCTGGCCCATCCTTGCTCTGGGCCTTCCCCAGCCTCCCCGGCGTCGTCCTCACGCCATCGTGTCCGCAGGTTGACGGAGCCGGGAGCCCCGGGGGCCGGGGTCGCCCTGCCGGCGTGGGCAGTATCCGGTTCGGGCCAGACGTCGGCCCCGGGCCTGAGTCTTCCAGCTCCCGTCCGGCTCCCGTCCTCGCAGACCGCGTGGGACACCTCAGAGGGGTCCCTTGGGATGTCTCCTGCGAGGTTGTGGGGGCGGGGGGGGAACGCCTGTGTTTGACCCTAGTTGGTGATAGATCAAGCACTGAGGAATGGACGCGATTTCTTAGGCTTGTCCGTAGTTGAAACCGAAGAATTTGAATTCTCTTGAAATTGCATTTCGCCAGTTTGTCTTTAAGGGTACTTTTGGCTTTTTGTAGACTTAGCATATTACTCCTCCCAACATATTTTGTGAAATGTGATTGAATTTATTTTTATTTCTCTTTCTTCCATTAACTAATTTTACTTGTTTTGTGATGTTTATTATCCATCAGTGGCATCAGTGTTTGAGAGCGAGTTCAGCATGTAGAAGTAGCCTTTGCTACATAACAAGTGATTTTCAGAGTTCCAAAAGATGGAAGACCAGCCGTCATCAAATCCTATAGGGCTCTGTCCTCAAATCTTTAAGTTAGCTATCTTTTTATCCTTGACATTTTTTTTTTTTGACAGCAAGTGCAATTCCAAGTCCTTTACATTTTAATTGCAAAAGATATATTTAAATATACATCTGGAGTATTTTAAAGCAAACCCCTGGCATAAATACTCAAGTATATACCATATCGCTCATATCCAGGAGAGGTAAGAACTTAAAAAAAAATAACCATAATAGAATACAACACCAAAATTAACATTAATTCCTTAATATCATATAGCGTCTGTTAGAATAGAATCATTGATAGACTTTAATGATTCTAATTGAATCATGTTCAATTTTTCCTGATTGTCTTTTTAAAAATTTTAAATAATTTCACATTTACAGAAAAGTTGGAAGAATAATATACAAGTTGTTTATATCTTGACCATGCTTTATCCTTCTCTTTATACATGTGCATACACACACATACTTTGTTGTGAACTATTCGAGAGTGGGTTGCCTATATCATGCCTCTCTCCCCCTTAATACTCAGTATTTCCTAAGAGCAATGATGTTCGTTTATGTAAATAAGTACAGTTATCAAATTCAGGAAATTATTATAGTATTGATATATGCTGTAGGTCATATTCCAATCTTGTCATTTGTCCCAATAATATCCTTTATAGCAAACTATCTTTCCTGATACAGGATATAGTTCAGGGTATTATATTGCAATTAGTTGTCTTATGTAGTTAATCTTTAATTTGGAATCGCTCCTGAGCCTTAATTTCTAATGACACTAACATTTTTTAAGAAATTGTAGCCCAGTATTTTTTATTATTTTCCTCAATTTGGATTTGTTTCCTCATTGATTTAGGTTTGCATTTTGGCTCTGGAATACTACATAAGTAATGTTAGGTCTTTCCAGGTGATCACATCCAGAAGAGCATGATGTCTGCCCCTTATTATTTAAGACAGTATCCATTTTCTTTACCAGATTGTTTTGCGTTTTTGCAAATTATTAAGTAATTTGTGGGGAGATACTTCTAGACTAGGTAAGTGTTTTGTTCCTCATCAGATTCCTCCCTCTCCCTCTGCCTGATTTAGCATCTATTGATGATTCTTGCCAGAATCAGTTTTTACTATGATAGTTGCAGAATGGTGACTTTCCACATCTACTACCGTATCAGTATGATCTTAATGATTTTTAATTTATTTAATAAGTTGTAACATGTTGCACATTTATTTTGATGCTCAAAGTGTCCCAGATTTGGCCCTTCAAGCTGGTGCCTATTTCTTTTTGACATGCCCCATCATATATTTACTTCCTTACTTTGGAACAAAATGTTCCAGGTCCACTGAGTTTCTTCCCTACCCTATCCCTGAATTTGGCTGTTTTTCCAAGGAGCCCTGGTTCCTCTGAATGAGGAATGGTATTTGGAAACCAAGATCTGGGTGCTAGATATGCTTATTGCTACTGGGGTGTCATTGCTTCTAGGCCATTTTAGAGTACAGAGCTAGAAATCATGAGTTTTTATACTAGTACTTCCAATTCTAATCCAGCCCCTTAGGGCTCTTCCTTACCTCTCCCTATTCTATGACTGTATACCCTTTTAGCCATAGTGAAGAATGCTGGCTCCCATTAATATCAGTCTATTTACTCTTACTCAATCTTATAATGTATTTAGTTATATATGTGATGATTTTTCCCCTCCTCCCTTTAAAATATCATTTATTTGCTAAAGAAACTGCATCATGTATCCTGTGGAATTGCTAACAATTTATCCTGTAGAATCCTTCTTAATTTGGTTAATTATATTCTCCTAGTGTGTTTAAAATGTTCTTTCATTCTCTTTATTTCCTATCAAGTTGTAGTTAGACACAGATTCAGGTTCAGTTTTTAATTTTTTGTCCTTTTTTAGAGGCAGCATCTCACTTTTGTCAGCCAGGCTGGAGTGCAATGGCATGATCATAGCTCACTGTAACCTCCAACTCCTGGGCTCTTGTAATCCTCCTGTCTCAGCCTCCAAGTAGCTAGGACTATAGGTATGTGCCACCAGGCCCAGCCAATTTTTTTTTTTTTTTATCTTTTCTAGAGACAGGGTATTACTGTGTTGCCCAGGCTGATCTTGAACTCCTGGCCTCAAGCAAGTCCTCCTGCCTCAGCCTCCCTAAATGCTGGGATTACAGACATGAGCCACCATGCCCAGCCTAATTTCTTGTCTTTATAAGAATATTTCATAGATAGTTCTATGTACTTATTTATGTAGCATGATATCATGAGGAATATAATATCTGTCTGTCTCACTGTTAGCAATTCTAAGATCGATTAGTGGGTTTAGGGCATGTCAGTGCATCTGTTATAAAGTTCCTAGTCTTTCCTAATAGTTTTCGCAGCCACTGATACTGTTGACTGGATTTGTTATTTCATTAGGAGATACAAATGATGCTTTTTCTAAATTAAGATGCTCAGTAAATATTATGGGGTATTTATTATCACCATTATTATTATTTATAGCATCTTGGGACTGTTTTTACTCAATTGGTCATGATATCTTAACAAACATGGAGATAAGACTAGAAATTTTGACATCAACAAGTATCAAGCAGAAAAAACCCTGGCCACGAGTCTCCTGGTTGGGACAGGTATGTTTTTCTTTATTCAAGCAATACCAGTTTTATATATGTTGCATGTGTGTTTTGTCTGTGAGATATAGGAATGTTCTCTGGTCTTAAAGAAATAAAACATCATTTTTTGAAGAGTCACCTACCTGCACACTAAACAGGGATTTTTGTATGTTTGGTTTTTATTATAATGAGCACGTTAGTTTTTCCAGAAAGTTAAGTGGTCTATCTAGAAGAAGACTTTTACTTTCAAAAAATTTAAGTAGGTTGAGATGGCATAAATCAAAAGGAAATATTTGATCTCCTAAACTTTCCCCTACCAGAACAGTCAGTGGAATGTTTTCTTCTCTTGTGGTTTTCATGAGTGTGTTATGAAGTGTCCTTAGAACTAGAATAGAAGAGATGGACCATGGTATGTTAATAATTCAGGAATGCCATTCATAATATATGGGATAGATTCCTCACTTGGGGAAAGTGGGCAAACCTATAAAATCCTCTTAGAATTTATGATTATTGAAATAAAGTATCAAATTTCCTGTGAGAACTTATACCACTAATTATCTCGCCTGGAATAGTTCTCAAACTTTACAATACATCAGAATCATCTGGAGATGCTGTTAAAATGTGGATTGCTGGACCCCACTCCTGATGTTTCCAATTGAGTAGGTCTGGGATGGGGTTGGATAATTTGTATTTATTTTTTGTTGTTTTTATTTCTTTTTTAATAAAAAAAATTTTTTATGGACAGGGTCTCACTCTGGCACCCAGACTGGAGTGCAGTGGCCCAATCATAGCTCACTGGCAGCGTCAAACTCCTGGGATTAAGTGATCCTCCTGCCTCAGCCTCCTGAGTAGGTGGGACTACAGGCGAGCACCACTGTATGCCTGGCTGATTTTTCTTGTTTTTTTGTAGAGATGGGGTCTTGCTATGTTGTCTAGGACTCCGGGCCTCAAGTGATCCTCCTGCCTCAGCCTCCCAAAGTGCTGGGATTACAGGCATGAGCCACCATGGCTGGCCGATAATTTGTATTTCTTCCCCACCACTGTCTCTTAGTTTCCTTTATCTGACATGCCAGAGATAATTTGTATTTCTACCAGGTTCTCAGGTGTTTCTGGTGCTCCTGGCTCAGTGATATTTGAAAATCACTGCCCTAGAATATATGAAAACAAAGTTAATTCAAAACAGCCTACAGCCTACTTTTTCCAGATAAGAAAAAATGATCAGAGTCAAGACTTTATGAATTTCAGAATTAAAACTTGCCCGTACTACTGTTAAAATTGATAAGACCCAGGTGCATTGTCAGGTGTCTATAGTCCTAGCTGCTTAAAAGGTTGAGGTGGGAGGATCCTTTGAGCCCAGGGTTCTGCGTTGTAGTTTGCTATGCTGGTCAGGTCGCTGCACTGTTTGGCATCAGTATAGTGACCTTCTGGAAGTGGAGGACCACCACCAGGTTATGTAAGGAGGGGTGGGCTGGCCCAGGTCTGAACTGGAGCAGATTTAAACTCCCATGCTGATCAGTGGCGGGATTGTGCCTGTGAATAGCATGCACTCCAGGCTGGGCAACATGGCCCATCTCTTTAAAGAAAAAATTGATAGGTTAAACAGCAGATATCCCAATTTTGGCTAACAGAATTGGAAGACACTCCTATAATTTTAAACTTGAAAGAAATTTAAATGCAACCATTAGGTCACCTTACCTAGTTATTCTAACAAATATTTTAAAACAAAATGAAAAATCTTCAGGTTACTCTAGGGTATCAACCTTAATGTTCACTTTATGATTTGTTGTACAAATGTATAATCTTTCTTAAATGTCACTTCGTTTTCGGGGATAATTTATTTAGACAACAGATGGAATTAACTTCTGGCACCTCTTAAATCCTTCATGTGTTTCTTTTAGGAAAATGAAGCTGTTTTTCTTTTGGATGATAAATTCATAAATGAAATTAATTTGCTGTCAGGAAGGACAAAGAAGAAAATTCCTAGTCTGAAGCCTTTGTTGAAGGATGTTATTGTGCTAACAACATCCAGTAATGGTTAAGTAATAATTAATATTTTCAAATGGCTAGATTAATCTGCATTTTAAATAATTAAGGATTATATTAAGGAAAATATTATAAGTATTGCATTTCATTTCTGGAAACAGATGCCTGGCTAGGTGGAGTACTTACTACAGGGGAGCTTTTCCTTTGGAACAAAGATCAAGATTGTTTGAAAACTATACAAGTAACTGAAAAGCCTAAGGAAATGATTGAAGCTACAGTAGGTAGGAATTTTTTACTTGTTTAAAGTGGTTTAATAGGAGAAGTAGGAGGAAAAAGAGGATGAAAAGTTTTCTATATTGTCTTAAAAATGTATCTTTGCATGTGCATATGTATTAATATATCTGTATATATGTTTCATATATATATGTTTATGTATATGTATATTTTATTTTCTGTGATGTTTATCTGTGATATCTAGATTCAATTTGAAGAAGAAAATTCTGGCATCCCTAACATTTCTGTTGTAACCATGAGTTACCAGTATCACATAATAAGTACTTGATCAATGTTACTGTTATTTGTACTTTTAATTTATTACTAGTGCCTTAGTTTTGACATCTTAAATGGTAACATCATTTGGTTTCTTACTGTAAGGATAGATAAATCATGTACTTTCTTGGGGGAATTCAGACTTTAAAGGTTTAATTACTTTTTTTCTTTTCCTCTTCTTTTTAGCAAATTCTTTGAGACTGTACTTGTATGTTTCTGGAAATGGGAAAAGAATTCTGCTTGTAACACCTTCTGGATGCATATTTCTTTGGGAATACTTGGAATTAAAGAATATTTTATATACTAAAAGCCTTTCATTGGTGGGTCAGTGGTCCCAGGTCATACCTGAAAGAACAGTTCTTTTGCCTTCCACTGAAGATAAAGAAGCTGTAGTGAATGCTGTTTTTATAAAAAATGAGGTAAAATCTAAATCAGACAGGGTATTATAGGAGTTGAAATCTCAGACTGTAAGAATAGATACTATTTGTGAAGCTTTTTAGCAGAATGTGTAATGGCATAGCTATATATGTTTAGTAACCATTGTCATAGAAACTGAAATTATTGTATGGAAAAGATATTTGGTATTTCTTTGGTCACTTTTTTTTTAAGAGACAGGGTCTTACTCTGTCACTCAGGCTGAAATGCAGTGGCCCAATCATAGCTCACTGCAGCCTTGAACTCCTGGGCTCAAGTGATCCTCCTGCCTCAGCCTCCCAAGTATCTAGGACTATTAGCCACAGGGCCTGGCTAATTTTTTTTTTTTTTTCAATTTTTTTTGGTAGAGACAGGGTCTTGCCTTGTAGCCCAGACTGGGTCTCAAACTCTGGGCCTCAAGTTATCCTCCCACCTTGGCCTCCCAATGTGCTGGGATTTCAGGCATAAGCCACTGCACCTGGGTCACATTTTAAAAAAATATTTATTAATGGTTTCAATTTAGAACTTCCTTTCTATATCCCTGATTTAAAAATATAACTTGTTTTGTAATTTAAGCTAGAATTGGTGATACCAAATAAGCCATTTAATACCCAGGACATAACAGATTCATTAATTTAAAAAATTAAAATAGCTGCCCAATACTCTATGTATGGATCAATATTTTATTACCCAATCCACTATTGTTACAAATTGCATTTTGAAATTTTATCATTCTCCCCCACACCTTAGGAGTGATACCCTAATTTAAATAATAAAAAACTATAAAAGAAGAGGTAAATATATAAGACTCTTTCAGTTATAGCCACAATAAATGTCAATATTTTCTGAAGAGCATAACCTGCAACCTGATTTCCCATTTGGGACCTGCCTCTGGCTCAGAAAAAAATTACTTAAGCTTACTGTTAAAAATAAAAATACAAGCAGGATCTCAATGTTTTTCATTTATTTTTGATGAGGAATATATTTTTATGTTTTTTGTATCTTGATTTATTTTCAGATTAATTTTATACTAAAGTATATTAAATTTATCTACAGTTATTTGGAGACTGCTGCTTGTGTTCATTTACTTTTTATTCTGGGGAATGCCTAAAGTTAACGTTTCTAGCAATTCGGTGGCATGAGAATGTATTTACACCTATAAGGTAAGATAAATGTTTCCTTCTTACTTATTTTCTATCTTTTTTGAATCATTATCTTGGCTCATATGTACATATTAAAATTTGTAAATGTTTATGTGAATTTCAGTTTCTGAGGCTTTACGCATCCTTTCTTCCCATCTTCCTAATTGTTTAATCTAGAAAGTTTATCTTTTTGTTTTGTTTCTCTTAGAAATGAGAACATGTAACAGATAAGATAGGTTATAGCTTTACTTAAGACTATAAAAATAACTACTTTGGAAAATAATTCAACTGAAATTTAAAATGGGCATAAATATTTGGATTTACTATTGTACCTTTTAAATGCTCAAGTGTTTTTTTTTTAATTAAAAATAGTTTTATTCTAAAAAGCCCAATGAAATAGAAAAAATGCATTCAAAGGTTACCATGTGTAAATAAGACTTAGTAAAATGGCATGAGGTTTTTTTTCTGTTTTATTTTTTATGCCAACAATACTTTATTAAGATATAACTTAAGTAAAACAAACAAATCTTAAGTATACAACTAGATGATGTTAATAAATATACATACCTGTATAACCATCACTTAGCTAAATTGTAGGACATTGACATTATCTAAAAAAGTACCCTCCTCTCTACTTTTTTAATCCCTATAAAAATGTTTGATATATGTAGAAATATGTTTTTCTAAACCTTTACTATAAGCAGGTGTATTTGGGGTTGACTATGGAATATGGTTCTACCAACAAAACTCTGATACTGAAATTATTTAAGTAACTGGCAGCTATTTTTTTTGTGCCCTGGATGAAACTTGCGAAAGGTCTCTAAGAAGCCTAACTAGGTATATAAGCACATTTAGGAATTTGGGTGAACTTTTACATTTTTTGTAATAAACTATATATCAATTTAAAAATTACTATACTTTCTGTTTTCAATTATTTCATTACTTTCTTAGAGCATTGCCATACCATGTTCACTGGGCACAACAAGAATGCCTTCTGGGTAGTCTCATTCCTAAATGTGAATCGGTAAAGTCAAGAGGAGCTCTAATTGCTGCCTTTTCAAGAGATGGCCTTACCCTGGCAGTAACTCTTAATCAGAAAGACCCCAAGGTCAGTAAATATAAGTTTAGAAAATAATCTATATAAGAGGGAGTTTATTCCAGTTTTGAGATATTTTTTCCTTGAAGATGGTTTTTTATCTTAATACTACTTTACATTCTTTTAATTGGTGTTTTCTAATCCAACTTGACATGTGTATTGCTAAAGTTATTTAAATTAGCTGCCACAATTTTCAAAAGATAGCCTTTATAACTGAAAAAAGGACAAGGGAAAAGGAGGAAAGAAGAGCTGAATGATAACTGATGTTCTTAGGGTGGAGTATAAAAGAGCAAAGGCAATGGCAGGTCAATGTTGTCTTGCCAGCTGGGAAAGACTCTAGATAGTTTATTAATATAAGGATCGATCTCTAGGTCTCCAGCATTGTAAATAATGATTATAGTAAAATAATTTTTATGGTTTTTTTCTTTCTAGGCAACTCAGGTATTATTTATAAACACACTGAATTTTGTTACTCTCTATGGTAGCCTTAAAGGATGTAGTAGTAAGAATCCTGTGGTTCCAGCTACTCTTATCAGGTAAGAAGTCTTAAATTTCTAAGTAGTGTTTTTATTTTCTTTTCCAATAGTCTAACAAGATTAAGGCTCTAATTATTCAATAGCTATCATTTAGATAGAAAATGCAACTTATCTTCAGTATTTGTGCTTGATAAATTCTAAAGGTTGTTGCTTGGCATGGTGGCTCACGTCTGTAATCCCAGCACTTTGGGGGAGTCCAAGGCGAGAGGATTGCTTGAGGTCAGGAGTTCAAGGAGCAACGTAGTGAGACCCCTGACTCTACAAAAAAAGATTTAGCTGGGCATGGTAGTGCATGCCTGTAGTTCTAGCTACTTGGGAGGCTGAGTTGGGAGTATTGCTTGAGCCCAGGAGTTCCAAGTTACAGTGAGCTATGATCAGGCCACTTCACTCCAGCCTGAGTGACAGATTGAGACCCTGTCTCTAAAAAAAAAATTTAACGGTTGCTTTGTATAAGGAGAGCTATAAATACTTTAAGGAATGGTTTAGTGGTTGGAAGATACGTGTATATATTTTCTTTTCTCTTTCATTCATTTCTATGTCTTCTTAGGAGAACTTTAATTATGAGTAAGTAGAGAAATGTTGGGCTTCAAGAGAGAAGCTAAAATGAAAAAAAATCTAGATTAGAAAGACCATTATTTACTCAGGGAGGCTGGGGTGTTTATATCCTTTTAAACAAAGTTGGTATCCTCTGCATATGCCATAGATGGTGATTTTGGATGGCACATGAGCTACCCTCAGGACCCATGTGGGATTATAGAGTAGGAAGATTTTCTCCTGGAGCTGCTAACTTCTTTTCCGAACACTTTTCCGTGCTGTTCTCTGAATTTCCAGAGTTTTCAGGTCCATCCAACCTTGCCTCTTCATTTTCTTTCCCTCCCCACAATTTCCTTTCCAATGGAATCATTAGTCTTAATTAAGTGATCTGTTTGATTTAGGTTGTCCATCATTTTTATGAGGAGGAGCTACTTTTTGTTCTCATGCAACATTAATGTTACCAAATAGTTAAGTGGTAGTAACAGTGATAGCTTTGGGAAGAGGTAGAGTCACCTATTTACGGGGACTCTAGAAAGCTGCAGGGAAGACAGGCATGGCCTTGAAATCTATCCAGTAGTTCTTGGTTGTAGACTCCAGTAGGATTAAAAGTCATTCTAATTAAAATGTGAGTGATTAAAAAGCTCAACTCTTTAGGAAGTATTTTTTTTAGTTGCTTATGAATCTAAATTTCTAATTGGAATATTGTTGGAGTAGATGGTCATGAGCAAACTCCTTTTTTCCTAAGAAGTAAAATTCACGAAATGTGTGTGGCAGTTGCCTACTATTTATTCTTTTGTACTCAATTTTTGAACTGTCACATATAGCACATTATAAATTGCCGAAGACATTGTAGAGAGTCCTTTCTAAACATGTTGTCTCTTATTTTTTCTAGGTCCTACTGGGTAGGTGATATCAGCTGGACACATGACAGTCTTTTTTTGGCTTGTGTGTTAAAACGTGGTTCCCTGGTTTTATTGACTTGCCAAGGTGAATTGCTAACATTAATTACATCTGGTTGCTCAATAGAATTTGGGCCAGCAGAATTTATTCCTCTTCATCCACTAATAACCTATCGGTGAGATATTTGAATCATGTTAATTTGTTTATAGAAGTTTTTCCTTTTGTTATTACTTTTACTGTATATTTTTTAAAAATTTCATCTTTCAAATTGTCTTATTCTTTCTTTGAGTCTATCATCTCAATATCTGTTTCTTATTTATAGTTTTCTTCTATTTCTTTTTGTGGCTTAATCCTGGTGAAAATTTGACATTGTGACTATGTAAGTATAAGTTACTTAAATATTCAATACCACTAAAAATTTATCTTCTTTGATATAAAAGTTAATAAAAGTATGATATAGCATTTATTGTTATAAAATAATAGCACTTAGGTAAATTAATGCCTCAAAATTAACTTGACATACAGAGTTATCCACTTTTTTATAAAACGGAAAATGTTGTTGGAAATAGATGGCTTTAGAATTTGGCCATATTTTAATTGTTAACTGAGATGAAGTAGGAGTTTGGCTTTGGAGTCAGATCAAGATTCAAATATTGGTTCTTATATGACTTTGGGTTAGTTACTCTATTTTACTGTGAAATGAGGGTGACAATAATTGTCTCAGGGTTGGGGGAATGAAGTAAGATAATGCATAATTATAAATCACCAGTTCTGGCATAAAGTACTCATAAATATTTGTTATTGATGTTCATTATATAATATGTAGCTAGAAAGATAAACACAGCTATTTATAAAACAGAAAAATTGGAAAAGACCTTTGAAATTAATCCATTCTCTTTGCTCTACAGAAAGGAAACTGAGGCAGGGTGTGCCCTTGATTATGATTAGCAAAAAGTGATACTTCATTTTTAGCAATGCATAATGTTAATGGAAAAATTTGTCACTTCCTCCAGTGAAAGTATTTTTTTTTTTTTTTTTTTACTTCTTATGGTCCAGTTCATAATTAACTAGATTTCCTCACATTCTCTTTTTTTTGAGACAGAGTCTCACTCTGTTGCCTGGGCTAGAGTGCCGTGGCATCAGCCTAGCTCACAGCAACCTCAAACTCCTGGGCTCAAGTGATCCTCCTGCCTCAGCCTCCCGGGTAGCTGGGACTACAGGCACGCGCCACCATGCCCGGCTAATTTTTTCTATATATTTTTAGCTGTCCAATTAATTTCTTTCTATTTTTGGTAGAGACGGGATCTCGCTCTTGCTCAGGCTGGTCTCGAACTCCTGAGCTCAAACAATCCGCCCGCCTCAGCCTCCCAGAGTGCTAGTATTACAGGCGTGAGCCACCGTGCCCGGCCCTCACATTCTCTTTTAAAATTTATATTTGGGGCCTTTCAAGATTGATTGCTTTTTTTCTGATTACAAAAGTATAATACATATTCATTATTTAAAAATAAAAGTTTAAAAATCAAATGTTATAAAACTAAGTAATTTAGAAAATGAAAGACTTCTAATCTTGTATTTTAGAGATAAGAATTATTCACATTTTAGTGTGTTGTCCTGCAAATTTTAAAAATATTCACATAACATAGTAATAGTATTAGTTTCCTTTTAAAAACAAGGTAAATTATATGATATATGCTGTTTACTGTTTTCCTCTTTTGATTTAACATTATATCTTATACATTTTTCTGTGTCAGGCATTATTTTCTAGTGGTTCTAAAGATTTCTGTGGTGTATACATTTTATAATTACTAATCTCCTATTGTTGACCATTTGACTAATTTAAAAAAAAAAAAAAAATCTATATTTGAATAGTTGCCTGACCAGAAAACAATTACAATATATTTTGATGATTTGTTCCGTTTATGTTTATAAAGCTCTAAACTTAATAGGAGTGATAATAAGTAATCAGAATCAGGTACATCATAACAACAAATAAGTACGTTTATGTGGAAACTCAGTCAAATTTAATCTTAAACTGATAAAATTAGCTGGGCCTGGTGGCTCACACCTATAATCCCAGCATGTTGGGAGGCTGAGATGGGAGGATCACTTAAGGCCAGGAGTTCCAGATTATAGTGAGTTATAATCGGGCCACAGAACTCTAGCCTGGGCAATAGGACAAGACCCTGTCTTTAAAAAACAAAAAAAAAAACCTGGTAAAACTTTATTTACCACCATCCTCTTCAAATGTTCTTCTCAGTTTTTTTTCTTTCTCCTTAATAATAAATATACTGATAACTCATAATTGTATTCCTGTAAGTATATTTAAATGTATGGTGAGAAGGAAAGGTCACTATTTAACTTTCTTTAATAGTAAAAATAAATTGCCCTAATTATTTTCTGAAATAGGTTGTATGTAGATAAAAAACAAAATATAATAAATGCCACCATTCAGGAAAAAATTTTTAAGACATATAAACCTACATATATAAAATCATTATATTTTCCTGACAGAGAAATACACATTTAATATTTTTGTATACGTTTCATCTGTTTGTTTTTTCATTTGTAACTTTTGTTAGTTTGCTTTTTCTTTGGAAAAATATGATTGTTTCCATTAAGATCTTTCTCTTACTGATTCTTGAATTTTGATGTTTGTTTACTAGACCACAGCAGTTTATGTTTCAAGATTCAAATAATTCTGTAGATTCATCAGCTTCTGACAGTGACCCTATGAGGCAGAGATTTTCTATAAAAGCACACTCACGGTTACCCTACCTCATTATTTCTGATGGATACATGATCACAACCCTTCGATTTCTTGATAAACTGTCTCCGTCAGTACTCATGAGATCACTTCTACTTGATTCAACCCAGAGGCTTGAGAAAACATACCGAAGTGTGATACTGTCTAAGGTATTAGTGCTTTCTGGTATCATTGGTAAACGTTGCCTTCTTTTTCTTCTCTAATTTAAAACTATACTGACTTGAATTATGTACAGTTGTTTATAGAATTTCTAATTGCTTATTACTGAATTGCAGTTAAAATTTTGCTCTCAGAAATCTTTCTTCTTCTATAGCCAAAGAGCAAAGAGCTGAACTTGCAATCACTGAATTCCCTGAGGTCTAGCCTGTTAAAACACCAAGGACATGAAAGTTCAGCTGATTCCACTATCCCCAAATTCTTGCAAACAGAAGAAACAATGAAATTAAATGAAAAAACAGCAGACTTTCAGGTACTTAGTAGCAGTATTATATTTACTTTGGACGATTACATATTGACTTTATTCTAAAATACGTATTTTATTTTTCTCTTGTTAAAGGGAAGAGAGATTTGAGAACACCAGAGTATTCTATTTATAAAGTATTAAATGGTGTTAAGATCACTTTTCCCCTCTTATTTTAGGATTTTGAAGCAGAAGAAACTAATGAAGGCAGATACTTTCCAAACAATTTATTTCCTTTTTGGAACCAAAAAAATGATCTGCTATTTAGCAATGTCAAGGAAGGAAGATTGGAGTTTGCATCTATGTTTGATACGGTACATGCAAAGGATGATACTGAGGAGACAGACAGAACCATTACAGAACTGCATTCTATCCAGAAAAATCTACTTGCAGCATGGACTATAGGAATTTCAAAAAATGCAATAGAGAAAAATTTAATGTTAAATTACACGGTAGTTTGTATCACTCATTTTTTCTACATTCTTCAGTTTATAAAATGTCCTTTCCCCAAACTTGATCTTTTTTTAAGCAAGAGCTCAAGATATAATGCATGGATACTTTGTGTCTTTCAACTTTTTCATCAGTGTTTATCAATCCAGTATTGGGATATCAGATATAAACAAGATGTCGGACATTTGATAAAGCTGACCTCGAATACTATAAAGCTTTTGCTAACTCAACAACAAAAGGGTCAGTTGTTCTCAGAGAAACTTTTAGCCTGTTTTTATTTACTCAAAATGGTAGCTGACAATTTAAATGATATATACAGTCTCCAACCTGAAGTTGTTTTAGCTTCAGCTGATGGAGGAAGAACAGCAGTTAAAGATTCATTGGTGGTACCTATTTTTCGATTGTTTCGAGACAGTGGCTCTCAGGAAAACTGGTCTCAGAACTCATCTTTTGAGATTCATCCTCAAGTAATAAATCTTGTGCAACAGCCAGGACACAGGTATAATTACTTACTTTAATATTAGGTTACTATTAGCATTATAGGTTTTTTACTTTTTAAAAAACTGAGATATAGTTCCCATGTTGTAAAATTCACCATTTTAAAATATACAGATGAGTGGTTTTTAGTATACTTACAAGGTTGTGAAACTATTAGCACTAATTCTAGAATATTTGTATCACCCTAGAAAGAAACCCTGTATCTGTTAAAACTCACCATTATCAATTTTATATTATTAAAAAAGTAGAGCTGGGCATGGTGGCTCATGTGTATAATCCCAGCTACTTGGGAGGCTAAAGTGAGAAGATCACTTGAACCCAGGAGTTTGATGTTGCAGTGAACTGTGATCATGCCACTGCACTCCAGTCTGGGCAACAGAATGAGACCTCTTCTCTAAAAAAAATTTTTTTTTTTTAAAATTTAAGGACATATTTCCAAACATGTATACAATAAATATATATAATTTTTATTTGTCGATTAAAAACATTTTAGGATTTATGCCAAATGTTATACAACATATATATTTTTTTTTTTTTGAAACAGAGTCTCGATCTGTTGCCCAGACTAGAGTGCAGTGGTGTCGTCATAGCTCACTGCAGCCTCAAACTCCTGGGTTCAAGTGATCCTCCTGCCACAGCCTCCCAAGTAGCTGGGACTAAGGCATATGCTGTCACACCTGGCTAATTTTTTTTCTGTTTCTAGTAGAGATGGTGTCTCACTCTTGGTCATGCTGCTCTTGAACTCCTGACCTCAAGCGATCCTCCTGCCTTGGCCTCCCAGAGTGCTAGGATTATGGGTGTGAGTCACTGTGCCCAGCCAACATACATTTTTTTAGTCTTGGGCAACCATGATGTTTAAAGATTTTGGTTTAGATAAAAAAAATGACCACAGGTGCATAAAACATTTGTGAAGATTTTTTATACATATTATGCATTTTTAGATCATTGGACTTTGCACTATATTTAAGTCTGATCAGTTTGTATGTATTGGTGAAAAAACAGGCTAAGAAAGGGGCTAAACTCATTCTTATCATTAGTCTGAAATTTGTTTTTGATTACCTGATTCTGTGTACAGATTGATTGTTCTCTGGAGAGTATTATACAAGAAAACTTTATGGTATCAAGCACAATTAAGCCAAAGAGTTTCTGAAGGTGACAGAGAGTTAACTGAAAAGATGAGACACGAAGCATCTACTGTCAAGTCCCTGTTATGTCATATACAGGCTAACTTACAGACTGCTGGAGATTGCTTGAGCCAAACCTTAGAACTTAAGTCTATCAATGGTCAGTATCTTAAAACATTTTCTAACTCCATGAATAGGTGATACAGTTAACCAGTTTTGATTTTTTTAGTTCATTGCAATTATTTTTTTAAAATAATTTCTTGCTTAGCTGTATTCACTGAATTTTAAAACAAAGTAAGTTTTTATAAAGTAATGTAGTTAACTATAACTAACTGTTGGTTAAAAACTTTATAGGTGAAGAATGTTTCCTCTTGGGATCATATGAAAAGGCTGTTGAGCTGTGGAAAAAAGCTCTTCAAGAAATCCAAGAGAAAGGTAGGAGAGTGTTAAAAAATAATATGTGCCATAATGTTGGTAGGAACATATTTTAGCTTGCTGCAGAGCTTAACAATAATTCCAGTTTTCAAGGCACTGACAGTATCTTAATGCCCAAATAGAATACATATTGTAGACAACTTGACTGTCAGAAATACTTACTTAAAATTATTCTTAGTCTTGAAATTTGTAGTGCAAGAATCTTTTCGGTGATGTATAGGTAAGTCTCTTTTTGTCCCTCTTTTGGTTAGTGATGAAATCTGTGGTTGATTATTGATGGGGAAAAATGAGATTTAGATCCTAAATAAAATAATGTGAGAGGTTTTTTAAATCATTTTTCTGAAAGTTCTGTACAATATTATCTCTTAGTTCAGAATTTAGTTGCAGAATTTAGCTACACTCCCAGCAAAAAATCGGGTCCCTTAGGTAGGAGTCGTCGCAAAGGATAAGAAAATAATAGAAAATGGAAAATAATAGAAATAAAAGAATACACAGAGACGAAGGTATAGTTTTATAGATTTATAAAGATAAAAGACAAAAGCGGGGGTACTCAAGGGTCCTTACATTATCCCCATCAATCCTAAGGCCCTGAGTGAAGTTTTACATCGGTATTTGTAGGTACAGTGATCGGTTGCCAAGGGTAACAGATTTACATAATAACAAGTAGTTCATCTTAGGTTAAAAGTATTTCAAAAGGCTTCTTTAGATCCCTTACCTAACTCTGGTTACAAAATCTTTCAAGGACAAACTTCTAAGTTCTAAGATAAAGCTATCACTTAACAGAAGGGTTAAGCAGAGATATAGTGGCTCCATATTTTTTTATCAAGTTATCGTGTATTGAGACAGATAGTCAGGAGTTTAACAGGAACTGTCCCTTGGGCTGATTGCTTTTAGCCACAGGTGTCTGTCTGTTGGGTGGGCATTCTTTGATCAGCTCTCATCCTGTGACTCCTATCAGACCTGCTTTGTCTTTCAAAGCAAGTGAGAACCACAGGTCTGAGATTGCAGCATCACCTTGGAAAGCAGCTGCCACTGACCTTTGAGATGCCCTCCTGAGGTGGAGCAGCTTTTGATATGCAAACTAACATGTTCACATATTCTTTCAGGGAAAAGCCCTGCAAAACTCCTGAGACCATTTCTGTCTCTAATATAGTTATATTAATTTATGGAGCGACATTTAGTCACATTTTCACGTGACCGTATCTAGTGAGAAATAGTGATCTGGGTGCATTGTAACCCCAAATAAAATTGGAATTCTTTTACTTAGGGGGAATGGATAAGAGGTAGGTCACCAGCAGTTTCAGTCCAAAAGACCCTTCAAATATTTAAAAGCAATTGTCAGGGGCTCTTATCTTATTGAATAGCTGTTTCTTCTCCTTCAGGAAGTCTCTTTGATATATGTATGGTTCCTTAGGGGTTTTGTAGTATGTTCCCTTCTGTTTCATACTGGGTGTACTCGAGAAGTCATTAGTAGACCTAATGCTGAGATAATGAGAATTTGAATTTGGATAAAATCTGAGTC
>NW_012134970.1:1294570-1303013 GCF_000956105.1 Propithecus coquereli | reverse complement strand
TGAGTATTTTCCAATGTCAATAAACATTCTTTTATAAACATCTATTGAGCCTTTTCTCCATTATTGCACATTTTAGATTGTTGCCACATACTTAATATTTTAAATAATGCTGAAATGTGCATAAATATTTGTGAGCATTTCACAAATAATTTCTTTAGGATAAATTCCTAGAAATGAGTTTACTTGATCAGAGTACCCATGGTTTAAGACTTTTGATACCTGTTGTCAAATTGGCCTGCAGAAAGGTCCACTAGCTATGTATGAGTGAAAGACATGTGACCTTTTTTTTTCAACACAGGATCTTGCTCTGTTTCTCAGACTAGAGTGCAGTGGCATCATCATAGCTCACTAAACCTCAAACTCCTGGGCTCTAGTGATCCTCCTGCCCCGGCCTCCCAAGTAGCTAGGATTACAGGCACTTGCTACCATGCCTGGCTAATTTTGCCATTTTTTGTAGAGATGGGGTCTCACTCTTGCTCAGGCTGGTCTCAAACTCCTGACCTCAAGGAATCCTCCCATTTTGTCCTCCCAAAGTGCTAGGATTACAGGCGTGAGCCACCACACCTGGCCTTACATATGACTTTTTAAATGACTGGATAGTCTTCATTTTTTTTAGCAATATTGTCTTTACATGATTTAACTTTAAAGATAAGTTGAACCTATAGTAATTCACTTGTTTTAATTTTTAATGATTATTTAAAATATATTATGTATACACTTACTGGATTGGGGGTCCCTAAGACTACCCTTCAAGTTTGATGATTCACTAGGAAGACTTACAGGACTTAGCACATAGTTGTATTCATAGCTATGATTTATTACAATGAAAGGATACAGAGCAAAATCAGCAGAGGGAAAAGGTGCATGGGGTGAAGTCTGGAGAAAAACCAGGCACAAGCTTCCATGAATCGTCTCCCATTATAGTCAAACAGGATGTCCCTAATTCTCCCAGTGATGAGTTGTGACATTTGTGAGATGTTTCTATCAGGGAAGCTCATTAGAACCTCAGTGCTCAGGCTTTTTATTAGAGCCCAGTCACATATACCCCTTTTACCTAGCACAATACCAAAATCCTATGCTCGCATAGTCAAAACAGGTGTTGCACATAAACCATGTTGTCTAATACAAACATTTTAGGCTAATTGAGCCATTCTTATCAGTTAGGGTGGTAGAAATTTTCCCAAAATGCAAGTTTCCAGGTACCAGCCAAGGGCCAACCTTAGAAGCAGGCACTTCAAGTAGTCAGTCCTACTATGTTAATTCTTTCCTGCATACCTACCTTATTAAATCATTGTATATAGTTCTATTGCATAATAAAATGGTTGCTTTTATTAACATTATTACTGCACCCCATATAAAGTTATCCTTTCAGATTTTTTCTTTGCCTCTAAATTGATACAGCTTTACTATGTGACAATAACTTTTATAATCAGGTTATTCCCTATTTTAAGGGGCTTATTTCTGAATTTTGCATGATAAAAATTACTTGAAATCTTGCCTTTGTGTAATTCCTACAGTTAGTTTTACCCAGGAGAAAAAAATTCTTACTTAGGTATTTTTAACTTGAATATGAAGAAATGGTATGATTTTTCTAAACATTATAGTGACCAAATGAAGACTGCTGCTTGAAGGCTAGTAAAATTTTCTCAAGATCCCTTTTATTAAAGAAAAAAACCTAGCAAACATTTTTATTATTAACAATATTCTTTTCAGTGCCCACTATATGAGAAGAGAATTGCTAGGTGCTGAGTTATACAGTGAACAAAATAGAACTGGTCCATATAGAACTGGTCCATACACATATAGAACTTAATTTCCTGTGAATACGTACCAAATTTCTGGGAAGAAAGATACCTTTCTCTTGTTGAGGCCATAAATTTCATAAAAATTAACATTAACTTTAGTATTTATCTATACAGTCTTTAGTTTTAAACTAATTTATTTTCAAATTGCTGGATGCTACTTTATATTATTATTGAGTTTTGATTCTCAGGTGAGAATGGTAAATGTCCTCTGCTCCTGCTAATGCATATCAGAATCACCCCAGAAATTTGGATGTAACTCTCCCTCCCACTTACCCCTGGCCTTCTCTCTCCACTGCACACATTCATTTTGCCACTACCTCCCCAAAGAATCTTATACTCCTAAGCCACTGTTGCTAATGGGAGTATATTAGAATGCTCAGATCTAATAGTACAGACAAAAGCATTAAGAATGTGTTTAAAAAAAAAAAAGGAATCTCTGTTTTGGTGTTTTTCATATTTTTATAGTGAGCCCTGTCCCCTCCTAAAAAAAACATGGAAAGAGCAGAAAAAAGAGAAAATAAATAATGCAATGCTAAGCTCGTAAGGCCATCATGGCTGGATTGTTTCGTAGTGATTCCTCCGTTTTATTTATTTATTTATTTTTTATTTTTACAGGGTATTGTGAGGGTACAAACATTATAGTTACACTTTATGTCTTTGCCTCACCCAAATGTGGGTTAAAGGCATGCCCTTCCCTCCCAATTCCTCCATTTTAAAAATAAAACCGTTAAAAGTTGTGAACAGTTCCTAAGTGTATATGCTCATAATTACGAACTACAGTTGACCCTTGAACAACGCTAGGGTTAGGAGTGCCAACCCCCCTGTGCAGGTGAAAATTCATGTATAACTTTTGACTCCCCCAAATAATAGCCTACTGTTGACAGGAAGTCTTATCAATAATATAAACAGTTGGTTAAAACATTTTATATGTTACATGTATTGTATCCTGAATTCTTAGGATAGAGTAAGCTAGAGAAAAGAAAATGCTATTAAGAAAATCATAAGGAGGAGAAAGTACACTTACAGTACTGTACTGTGTTTATCGATACCGTAACTTTATGTTGTCTGTTTACAAGATGACTCCTCTGTCTGAAATGTCAGGCAGTTGTAGCTGCAGACCTCAATCTATGGTACACGTCAAGCAATTCAGCTTTTCCTTGTAATGTCATGACTTTTCTCTGATTCTTGGGAGTACTCCCAGGATCACTGTGGCATTTTGTATGGGTCCCATGATGTTACTCAAGGTTTGTGATATTGCAATACACATAATGAAAAATATTTGAGAATCACGAGAGATCACTTTTTATGACAATACGCATATTTACAGAAGAGGTAGACTGCCCATGTAGAGACAATTAGCCTCACATGACATCTTTTGTTATTGTTGATGGGGTCATGCTCTGTTGCTATGGCTAGGGTGCAGTGGCATCATCATACCTCACTTCAACCTCAGACTTCCAGGTTCAGGCCATCCCCCTGCCTTAGCCTCCTGAGTAGCTCGGACTATAGATGTGTGCCACCACACCCAGCTGATTTTTCTATTTTTTTGTAGAGACAGGGTCTCGCTATGTTGCTCAGGCTGATCTCAAACTCCTGGCCTCAGCATCCCGTCCTTGGCCTCCCAAAGTGCTGGGATTACAGGTGTGAGCCACCGTGCCCCTGGCCTCACATGGCATTTTAAGCAGGTACTTGCAACACTTGACCTCACTTCGATAGCAAAAGGAGGTGGCTACAAAATTATTACAGTAGTACAGTATGTACTACAGTTAATTTTATGCAGTTATGATTTAATACCTCATCTTTATGTTTGCTTACATGACTCTTGGACTACAAATGGCACTATGTATAGTCTGTATGCTTCAGTTTTGATCAATTTTGACTTTTTAATGATTCGTATCTATTTTATGGTAGTAAATAGTAAATTAGTATCTACATATATTTTATGCATTCATGATATACCTTTTCTAAATTTCTTTGATATTTCTAGACTGTGTTGTTTACAAGTTTTTTCAAATTGTTGAAAATCTCCAAAAATGTTTCCAGTTTATTTATTGTGTGTATCATGTGTACATGGATCCATGCAGTTCAAACCCATGTTTTTCAAGGGTCAACTATAATTATTTTTGTTCTTAATTGTGTTCAAGAAGTATGGATACCTATAATAACTTAGATTGTATAGGACATGGGTGCTTATCTCAAAAGAAAATTTTAATTATAATTTTCTTCTTGTAAAATGGTGGGAACTTACCTCCTTTGGTTGTTTGCTGTACTCTGCAGTTCCGGAGAAGTCTCACTGTGCAGCTGGGATGACTGGAAATGCTCACCCTGAGGCTGCGGTGAGAGTTGTCCGGTCCATGGCTCGGTTCATGGCCGCCTATTTCGCCAATCAGCAGCTTTGCATTTTGCCACCTCACAATGTGAACGTTCTTCCTCCACTTCATATTAAAACAGGTAATATGGTAAACAGGTCATTTTCTCACCTCTCTTTTTGTACATAATAAAATATTTAAAATTATACAGAGATCATTATTGTACGGAAATAGCTCTGTTCTAGCACAGTGCCTGACACATAGGAGATGCTCAGTAACTATTAATATTTGTGAAGGAGTAGAATCTGAGAAAGGTAATTGCTCAGATTTGTTTTTATTGAATAAGGATTTTTTATTATAAAATTTGGGCAAATTGATATTTATAAAGCTTCATTTAAAAAGAATTTTTTTTATACGTTTTTCTTCAGGCTAGTCAAGTGAAGCAGTGGAAGTGGAGAAGGAGCAAAACCTGTCACTGGTTGTGATCAATTACTTGTAAATACCACTGCAGTTGGACTAGCCTAAAGCTTCCATTTTTAAAGTAAAAGAGCTACCACCTTCATTTGTATAAAAATGTGGACGTTTAGCAAATTTCAAGTCTGGTGATTTAGAATTTAATTTTATTTAAACAATTTACTTCTATAATTTTATTGGGACCATTTACTTTTTAAATTTAATAATTGCATTAATATGGTCAAAGTATACCTAATCCTGTGCTAAATAACTGCCATGCCCTCATGGAGATAAACATATACACAAATTTCTATGATATTCATTCACTCTATTTTTTTTTTTTTTTTTTTTTTTGAGATAGTGTCTCACTATGTTGCCCAGGCTGGACTGGAGTTCCTGGTGAAGTGATCCTCCCACCTCAGCCTCCCAGGTAGCTGGGACTACAGGCATGTGCCACCATGCCCAGCTCCATTCTACTAATTTTTATTAAGTGCCTGCTATGTGCCAGTCAGTGTTCTAGGTACTACAGATTGCACCACATGAAACTGATAACGTGAAAACATTTGTAGTTTTTTTTAAATGTCTGAAACAGATTTATCCTAACTGCCATGAACAAAACAGATAAAGGACTTGTTCTTTTATGGGGTTTACATCTAATAGGTTGAGACAGACAATTAAATAAATGAATACATAAGTGAGATATATCAAATGGTGATAATTGTTGTGGAGGGAATTAAAATAGAGTAATGTAATGTGACTAGGTGGCTTTTTTAGATTGGGAGTTTCAGGAGGAGCTCTCTGAGAAGTTCAATTTCAGTTGAGCTCTCCATAACGAAAAAGAGCCAGCCTTGTTATGCATCAGGGTATAGGGCATTCTAAACTGAGCTTGTGCAAAAGCCCCACCCAGGGCAAGAATGAGCTTGATGTGTTTGACAAACTAAAAGCGTGGTGTGTCTGTAAACCGGAGGGTGAGGTGGAGAGTGACATGAGATGCAGTCAGAAAGGGGGCTAGATGATGTAAGCCACGCTAAGGAATCTGAATTTTAAGTATAATGGGAAGTTATTGGAAGGCTTTAAGCAGAGATGACATGAACTGATACATATGTAGGCTAGAGTTGTACAGGTTATAATGTGATTAGAAATTTAATAGAGGCAGCAACAAGCGGTCAGCTAATATAATCATAGAACCATGATTTTTGGACTATGTGTTCAGCCTCTTATGTTCTGTGATTGTCTGAGGATGCGGGTGGGAGTGGAGGACTATCCTCACCCACTTGGGCTGCTTCCACTGCAGTGTTCTCTAGTCTTGTCTGGGGTTTTGCAGGAGGTGCTGGGTCCCCAGAAAGTTATTCTCTAGTGGTCCTTTTTCTAGTAGGTCCCTGCTTCCCTGGGAAGAAGAGGAATTGGTCCTGAGAGAAACAGGTGCTCACTTTCTTCCAGGATCTAGACTGCTTCCCTGTCTCCCTCCACCATGTCCTATTTTACTTGGTTAGACCTAAGATACAGCTGCCTCTCCCGGCCTTTTCTCTCTGAATATAGTCTGTGCTTCTTTCTCTGACCTCATGCTTCCAAGACTCTCAGATTTTTATATTTCCTCATACATTTGACAGAGTTTGTTATTATTATAATGGTTTTGTATTCAAACTCTTTTTAGTCATAACCAAGGCATACATCACATGTGTTCCCTATTTTTGGTAGTAAAGTTTCTGACAACAAATTGTGTCCTAGACCCAACTTAGTTTACTGATAAAGACAGGCAGTATTTCATGTGGTTTTCAGAAAAATCTAAAAAGAGTAAAATCCTGGTACTTAGAAAATTTTTCTCAATTTGTTGTCTTTCTTATCCTACAATATTCATAGGACTTTTGCTGTTTTCTTATGATCCTTAGCTTTACAGGTCAGTTTATGTACCTAAGGAAGACTGATCTTTATCACTCTCTAGGAAGAAAGATGATAGAATTATTAAATTGTTCTTTGACAGATTTATAAACACTCATAAAAGCCCAGAAACATACCTTTTTATTCCCCATGTAACTATCTTCCTAGTGAGAGGTGAGGATAGTAGAGAAGGTTTTTGTATTCTCTCTTCCTGTGCCCAAGATTATAATTATTGAAAACTTAAATATCTGAAATTTTGTATATATGCTTTAATTCCTTTAGTTTCTGAGTATCTTGAAAAATGAGAAAATCAGCAGTCTTAACTGAGAATACATTTCATGTTAATTTTTCTAATCAGAACTGATGGCACAATGTACTGGAAATTTGAGTAGCTTATTTGGTGTGATGTTTAAAAAAGTAGTAAACTTTTTTATTGCGTAAAGTAGTAAAATTTTCAGAAAATTAAGTCATTCAGGTTATTAAAATAGTATATTGCCTTGCTCATAATAAGTAAAAATAGGAAAAATTTAGTCAATCTCCTGGCTCTTTTGCCTATGCAGAATCAGACATCCCAATGATTGAAAACGTTTTTGTTTTATGTAGATATGTTTGTCAAAGACCTAAAATGTTAATACTTGCTGTAGGGATGGCCTGTATAAGTCACATGAGAAACTAATCATTTAATTTCAAAAAGTAGAAGCCCATGTATCCTATTTACCACGTTTAAGAGAATGAGTAAAAACCTTACCAACATAGACTTTTAAAATGACATTTCTGTCATCATATTTTCAAGTTGCTTTATCAAGTTACTTCAGTTTAGGGAAAGGGACAAAAGGCTAGAGGGAAGGATATTACCCTTTTGTATTAAATCCCAGGCCAGACTGGAATCTTGTCATTTAGTCAGGGTTAGTGAAAATCACACTTTTCTATTTTCTAATGAACACTAATATATTGAACACTTAATATGCTCGAGTATTACCTCAAATTAGTCTTTTATTGTATGACACTATGGATAATGCAAAGTCAGATAAAATGAAGCTTCTGCCCTCCAAATTTCATAATCTAGTATGAGATACATGCATATACTTCCAAGCAGCCCATGGTAATAAATTGTACATTGTGACCCAGTATATATAAATGTTTTTTGTATGTATGTACATGTTATCTGATACAAAAATTTCATTTAACAGTATTTACCTTTATTTTGTGTAATGCACTCTGATATTTTCTGTTTCTGTTTTTTCTCTTTCATTTTTTAAAGAATTTAGACATTTGTTTCATGGCCCACTAATGAGGCACATTCTTCAGTGCTAAAAAACTGTTCTAGAGCATGTTTAATATAGCCTATTTTGTATGTATCTTTCTTACTGTGGTTTTGTGTAGAAAATACTAATTGAAGAGAGAAATATACCCATGTAAGGAGACATGAGTTTTGGATATATGTAATTATAATATCCATTTTCTTTAATTTACTCACAGAGCAGTCCCTTCGACTTATTCCTCTGCAGCATTCTAAGGTGGCCAGTGTTGTTAGAGATCAGAATCTCTCTAATGTATGGACAGTGGAATATGCACTTGAATTATTATTTATTGGTGGCCTGGTTCCAGAGGCTGTGTGGTTGGCACATAAACTTGGAGACTGGAAGACATCTGTTTCAATTGGTGTGGCCTTCCAACTGTTTTGTAAACATGACAGCAATTTTATGAGGTACGTATTTTTAGACAAGCTTGAGTTAAGATAAAGTATAATAGTACCATCTAAAGTATTTTCTATTTCTCTTATTACTGGTATTTACATATTATGTGGAATCCTTAGTTTAGCATTGTCCAGTAGAACTTCCTTCAATGATAGAAATGTTGTATGTGTGCTGCCCAATATGTGCCACTAACCACAGGTAACTGTTGAAATGTGGCTAGGGAGACCAAGGAATTGAATTTTCAGTGTAATTTTTTTTTTTTTTTTTGAGACAGAGTCTCACTGTGTTGCCCGAGCTAGAG
>NW_012134970.1:1290461-1291093 GCF_000956105.1 Propithecus coquereli | reverse complement strand
TTATGTTCTTTCAGATGATCTGAAAATTCTCCCACAGAGTTAAGAAACAAAGAGCAACTAAAAACTCAAAGGATTTCACTCCTAGATATTACCCAAAAGAAATGAAAACATAGGTCCACCCAAAGATAGCAGGTGTTCATAGCACCTTTTTCATAACAGCCAAAATATTGGAAACACCCCAAATGTTCATCAACTGGTGAATGGATAAGCAAATTGCAATATATCTGTAAAATGGAATAATAACAAAGAGGAGCAAACTACTGATAACATGTAACAACACAGATGAATTGCAGGACCATTATGCTAAATGAAAGAAATCAGAAACAGACTATATACTGTTTGGCTCCATTAATGTGGCATTCTGTAAAAAAAACTGTAGGAGCAGGAAACAGATTAGAGGTTGCCTTAGAGTAAGGGGAGGATTGACTACAAAAGAGCATAAGAGAACTTTTTTGGAGTCATGAAAATGTTCTAATAGGCCTGTGTAGATTTGTTAAAATTTATTGAACTATATACTTTAAAAACGGTGAATTGTATTATATATAAATTATGCCTCAACAAACTTGATTTTAAAACAAAAGGTTCACTAGATGGTTAAAGTTATTAGACTAGTTTAAGAGTGAATAAATGAA
>NW_012134970.1:1288663-1290411 GCF_000956105.1 Propithecus coquereli | reverse complement strand
TTTAGTGGTCACTGTGTTGGGCAGCTCCTTGGCTTAATTTGTGTTAAAATGTTTATTTAGCATTGTGATCCCCAATCCCTGGGCTGTGGACGAGTATTGGTTTGGTCCATGGCCTGTTAGGAACTGACCACACAGCGGGAGGTGAACAGTGGACAAGGAATCTGTATTTACAGCCACTCCCCATTACTCACATCACCACATAAGCTCTGCCTCCTTTTGGATCAGCGGCAGCATTAGATTCTCATAAGAGAACGAACTCTACTGTAAACTGCACCTGAGGGATCTAGGTTGCACGCTCTTTATGAGAATCTAATGCCTGATGATCTGAGGTGGAGCTGAGGCAGTCATGCTAGCATTGGGGAGCAGCTGCAGATACAGATTATCATTAGCAGAGAGGTTTGACTGCACAGTAAGTGTAATGTGCTTGAATCATCGCAAAACCATCCCCATCCCAGGTCCATGGAAAAATTGTCTTCCATGATACTGGTCCCTGGTGCCAAAAAGGTTGGGAACCACTGATTTAGCACATTAGTATGTTAGTAATGCCCTTAAAGGGCTTACAGTCAATGAGAGAGTTTATCCAGATAGGATTTGCATTTTAAGCTAACTAATCTCTGATTTTAACTTTTCTGAATATTATGGCATTGCTCTTTTATATATTTTTCAATTCAATATTCAACATAGATTTATTTATTAACTGCTCTGTTCCAAGCTCTATGCAAGGTGTTTTGGTGGATATAAACTTCAGTGGCACATAGTTTCTATACTTTCATAGAGAAAACAGGCTGAATGTGGTGGCTGATGCCTGTAATCCTAGTGCTTTGGGAGGATGAGGTCGGAGGGTCTCTTGAGGCCAGGAGTTGAAGATCAGCCTGGGCAACACAGCAAGACCTTCTCTCTACAAAAAAATAAAAATTAAAAAAAATTAGCTGAACATAGTGGTGTGTGTCTGTAGTCCTAGCTACTTGGGAGGCTGAGGTGGGAGGATTGCCTTGAGCTCAGGAGTTTGAGGTTACAATGGGCTAAGATTTCTGAGCTAGTATCATGCCACTGTACTCTGGCCTAGGCAACAGAGTCAGACCGTATCTCTAAAAATAAATAAAGTAAGTAAGAAAATAGGACAAAACATTATTATAACTTACATAGTATGATAAGAAAAGTGCCAGTGGTACAGTGGGGAAAGTGATATCAAGTGGGGGAAAGACAGGAAATACTTTACGTAGGAGATATCATTTGCGATGGGCATTGACAGATTGGCAGTCTCGACAAATTGACCAGCTATAAGGAGAGAGAACATTCCAAGCATGTGCAGAGGCATTTGGTAAAACACAAGTTTTTGTTCAGTTTGGATAGAGTACATATTTAGGGCAGCAGTTGGAAATGAAAATGGGGAAATATATTAGGATAATAATCATGGAAGCTCACTTAAAATAATATTTCTTGAATATTTCTTTTTAAAATGTAGGATGAATTTAAAAAAGTGAATTCCATTAGTTCTTTTTTTTTTTTTGAGACAGAGTCTCACTGTGTTGCCCTGGCTAGAGTGCCGTGGCGTCAGCCTAGCTCATAGCAACCTCAAACTCCTGGGCTCAAGCCATCCTTCTGCTTCAGCCTCCTGGGTAGCTGGGACTACAGGCATGTGCCACCGTGCCCGGCTAATTTTTTTCTATTTTCAGTTGTTTGGCTAATTTCTTTCTATTTATAGTAGAGACGGGATCTCGCTCTTGCTCAGGCTGGTTTCGAACTCC
>NW_012134970.1:1281365-1284183 GCF_000956105.1 Propithecus coquereli | reverse complement strand
CTTGAGCCCAGGAGTTTGAGGTTGCTGTGACCTAGGATGACGCCACGGCACTCACTCTAGCCTGGGCAACAAAAGCGAGACTCTGTCTCAAAAAAAATATTTCACTTGTTGATACTACAAATATAATATATTACAAATGGCAGGAATAAATAGTCCATGGCATTTTTCAATAATTCATCTTTCCTCTCACATCTAAGTCTTCGATATATTGGTTTAGAAATTAGAAGGGGCATTTAAGGTAGTTTTGGATTTTCTGTGCTGATACCAGTTTGAGTAGTCTGAGTGGTTACTATTTTTAGTAGTGCTTCATTTTGTTATTTTTTATTAAAGTAATTTTCAGTGGTAGAATTTCTCCTAAATGTCACCATATATCAGTTAGAGTCCCCTGTGCTGCATTAATAGAAAACTTGGTCAAAATGGTTTAAACAATAAAGACACTTATTGGCTTACACAATTGAGAAACCCATGGTAGGAAGGTTTCTGACTCAGTTATGTTACCAAAGATTGGGCAGTTTTTTTCTCTTTAGTTTGTTTTCTAGGGTGTCATCTTCACCTGAAAGCTAGCTCCTTTTGTGGGAGAAGGAAGGGTTCCAACAGCTTCTAAGGACACCTTGTCCATGTCCGCAGGAGAAGGAGAGGGACAAAGAAAAACATCAAAATTATTTCTGTCTCAGCATTCTAAACAAGAATACTGAGATTTACTCTATGAGACTGGCTTAGGTCACATGCCTGTCCTTTAATCAGTCACTTTGGCTAGGGTTAATGTAAGGTACTTCTTGGCATGTGATTAGGGCCTTCCTTGGAAGCTGGGGTTGTAGGGTCAGCTTTCCCTGAATCATATGGGCTATGGAGGAGAGAGTTAGATACCCAAATAAAAACTGAGTACTGTTAAGAAGTAGGCAGGGAGGAAGGATATTGGGGAAGCAAATATTTACAAACTCACATTATTTCATTCTCTGGGAAAATAATCTTTAGCAACTGGTTTGAATAGCATTTATTCAACAAACATTTATTGGGTCCTATAATGCATGTGGGACTTTATTCTGTGCATTATGATAATACATGAAATGACAAGGCTTTGGTTTTAGGAGTTCTCAGTACAGTAGGAAACAGAAACATCAATCAGTACAGAATAAATTGGTAAAAGCTTCAATGGAAGTGTGAGCAAAGTGCTAGTATAGCACAGAGGGGGAGGGCTTCAGAGAGGAGGTGATGTTGAATATTGTAGGATTTTTTCGAGGCAGAGAAAGGGAAAAGGTATTCTCCTTAGAAGGAGCTCTCTCTGTAACATTCCACCAGGAGAGTCAGGAGTGGTGAACTTTAACTGTTACAGGGTAAGACTTGGGATTAGGATCAACTTAACCCTTTACGTTGTTTGAGGGGAAAGAAATCTTTCCTTGACACTAGCAGTAGCTATAGTTGAAATCTCAGAGTCTATGCCTAAAAATTTCCTTCATAAATTTCCAGGAACATTCTAGTTTGAGAGGCACTGAATATCATTAGCCTATCTTTATTTTCACTTTAGCAATTTAAATTCCTTATTACTAGCCACTGAAATTGATTGTTTTATTTTCCTCAGGAAGATGGTGATGATCTTCTTTTAAAAGCTGAAAAAGATAATCGCCAAAAGGTGTCTGGAATCCTGCAGCGTATTCTCTTGCTTTTCCGGGCAGCTCGATGTTCTTTTCCTGTAGCACAGTGGTATATCTTGCAGTTGAGGTGGGCAAGAAAAGTCATGCAGAAGGTATGGAAATGTCTTCGTCATTTATGTGCTGTGTTAACGAAAAATACCAATTTTTATACTATAATGTTTATGATTGTGACATTTTCTCAAGGAATCCTGCCCTATAAATCCATATATCTTAGGTTTATTTATAGTAAGCAACCTGGCCAGACCAGGTTCTTTCTGCGAAAGATAAGGACTCTGAATCTGGTCTCTAGGTTAGTTGTAGCCTGTCTGGCAATAGATAGTGTAATCTAGTCAGTTAATTCCAGGGAATTCCAGTTACTTCCCCTGCCCCTCATCCCTCACCCACCGCACATAATCGTTGAAGATTTAAACTCAGTTTAGGGCTTTCTCCCTCTTCTCCGTGAGATATTATCTATATTTGTGGGGGCTTCTGTGGGTTCAAAGCATGGAAAGTTAGAGTTCATTCTCAGTGGTTTCCTTTCAGTAGTCTCCACTAGTCAGGGGCACCCCTTGCTATCTTGTGAGATGGGCAACCCAGTTTTATTCTGGGGCAGTCATCCCCTTCTATGCTGACTTGAACTGAGCTGTTGCTGCATTTTTTTTCTGCTCTCCAGCCAGTGGGACACCTAGTATGTCTCCTTATCCAGCTGCAAGTCCTTTGTAGGCCTGCTGTCGCTCTCTGAAATGTGGAAATAAATTTTATCATTTCCAAATATTTTTAATTCAGCCATTATTAAAATTAAAATTTTTTAAGAGATAGCGTATAACTTTAAAACTAAATTTAAAACAAGAACCTACAACTTCTTTTTGTAGGAACTTTTAGAGAGACTTTGAGAAGTTATCGAGTATTTTTTAAAATTAGACTTTTAGAGAAAAAAGATTTGTGAAATTTGTATATAGCCTCTGTAAAACTATAAGTTAAAACTGTACTCATTTGATATTTTGTCATCACAGTGGAGACAGAAATAGAGTAGTGGTTGCCAGTGGCAAGGGAGGGGCAAAATGGGAAATGACTGCCCATGATTTTCTTTTGGGGTGATGAAAATGTTCTGGAATTAGACAGTGGTGATAGTTGCCTAACTTTGTGAATATATACTACAAACCACTGAATTGTACACTTTTTTTTTT
>NW_012134970.1:1279460-1281315 GCF_000956105.1 Propithecus coquereli | reverse complement strand
TATATCTGCATCAAATTCTGGACAGTGGCTACCTAAATTGAATATAGCAAAAATGTTAATATCAGAAAGAATAATAAGTCAGTAAATGAGTGTTTATCATATTCTATACAATATGCTCACAATATTTCATAATAGAAACTCTAAGTCTCTAATTCTACCACTTACATCTCCTTGCAGTTTGCCTTCTGAGACATGTCCACATATATACAGATATTTACATAGTTGAAGCCATGTTATATGTATGGCTATTTTGTATTTTTCTGTTTTCTTAACTTCATAAGTCATTTTTATTAACTTTTGTTATTATAAAAGAACTATCACGGACTATTAAAAGAAAAAAAATTACTCTCCCACTGCCTTCACATAATATATATTATTTTGTTGTCTTTCTTGGCATTCTTTTCCTCATTAATGTTTTTTCAAATACTATTATTTTTTTACTCAGAACTAGATTCCAGGAATATTTTTATTGTATAGTTGTTACTGCAATATCTTATCTAATTCTGGAAAAAAACTTTTATGCTCTGATTGCCTATAATCTTTAAGTAACAGGAGAGTTCGTAAATTTCTGTCTGTGAGATTGGATGTTTTGCATGTCATCCATTATGTTTGTTCTTCACAGTCAGCTTTTTTAGATTTTAAATTGTATTCTACAAAATAGGATGAGAAGTTTAATATAAATTTTAACTCTTTTACCACATTTTGTATTTGGTAGATCCCATTGAAGAAGAAGATGCAAATCTGCTATTTGGTTCAGTGCAAGAAGTACTGAAAGCATCAGTTATGGCTGATGCGGATATTCTTTCTGAGACATTTCAGCTTCTGATAGACTCTGCCAAGGACTTCAGTAAGAAACTGTGGGGCTTAGTGCCAGTCGGCTTGTATCTTCCAGCTCCTCCATTATTTTGTCCCCAGCCAGCTGTTCTTAGTGAAGTAAGCTTAGTGCATTATCTTTTTAACTAATTTAAAGTTGATTTTGTCCTATTCTTAAAATAACCAGCTTGACAATAGTCATCACGTTAAAAATGCAGGTTCTGAAGACAAACTTCTGAGTCCCAGCTTTGCTGTTTACTAATCGTATAATCTCAGGTAATGTACTAAACTGCTATTTAATTTTCCTTATCTGTAAAATGCAGGTGATGATAGTACCTCTCATAGAATTATTGTGAAGAGTAAGTGAGATATCCTGTAAAAGTTTCCAGCTCAGGACCTGGGACACATAGAAATTCTTTAATAAATGTTAAAATCATTGTAATATTGCAAAATTAAGAGATATTTCTCAATATCTGGACTTTTGAAAAATAGCATTTGTTCAGGGTAACAAATAAAACAATGAACGTCAGAATTACAAGCCATACACTATTTCAGTCTTTTTACTACTCTTGTCTTTTTGGAAAGACTTAATAATTTTGATTTTTGATTTGAAATGTCATTTTTTTCTCCTGTACTATTTAATTGATAGTTGTGTCTTATAAATAGCAATACTGTATTCCCCTCAGGAACTTTTTCCTCTGCTCTTATTAAAAATCATAACATTACAATTAGCTGCTTTTATGATTTAGAGTGTTATTATAAATTATTTATATTTTAAAAATATTTGATTAATACTTTGAAGTGATTCTGGTATTGTTTCTTTACTACTTCCCGTTTCACTATTCAGCTTCTATCTGTAGCTAGATTTGTCTTTACTTCCCATTTGTTATATTTAGAGTTTATTTTGGGTTTTTTTTGTTTTTTGGGGTTTTTTTTTTTTGAGACAAGAGACTCACTCTGTCTCTAGAGTGCCGTGGCGTCAGCCTAGCTCACAGCAACTTCAAATTCCTGGGCTTAAGCGATCCTCCTGCCTCAGCCTCCC
>NW_012134970.1:1248370-1274867 GCF_000956105.1 Propithecus coquereli | reverse complement strand
TCCTTACTTCACAGTTGTGGCCATTCACAGTATGGTATTTCTGAATGACAATCTTATCCACAGAATCATGGTCATCAAAGGTTACAAAAGCAAAGCCCCTCTTCTTGCCACTGCCTCTGTCAGTCATGATTTCAATCACTTCGATTTTCCCATACTGTTCAAAATAGTCTCTTAGATGATGTTCTTCAGTATCCTCTTTAATGCCACCAACAAAGATCTTTTTCACAGTTAAGTGGGCACCTGGTCTTTGAGAATCTTCTCTGGAGACAGCTCTCTTTGGTTCCACAACTCTTCCATCCACCTTGTGTGGCCGTGCATTCATTGCTGCATCCACCTCCTCCACTGTGGCATATGTGACAAACCCAAAGCCCCTGGAGCGTTTGGTGTTTGGATCTCTCATTACCACACAGTCCGTGAGCATTCCCCATTGCTCAAAATGGCTCCTCAGACTCTCATCGGTCGTTTCAAAGCTCAGCCTTCCGATGAATAGCTTCCGCAGCTGTTCGGGTTCTTTAGGAGACTCTGACTTAGACATGATGGCAGTGGGAAGAGAGACTTTAACGATGCTTCCTCAGCAGCATCCACAGGCAGAAAGCTGAATTGTACACTTTTTAAAGGTAAATGTCAGCTGGGCACAGTGGCACACACCTGTAGTCCCAGTTACTTGGGGTGCTGAAGCGAGAGGATCTCTTGAGCCTAGGAGTTAAAGACCACCCTGAGCAACCTTATCTCTAAAAATAAATAAATAAAAGGTGAATTTTAGCTGGGGGCACAGTGGCTCGCTCCTGTAACCTAGCACTCTGGGAGGCTGAGGCGGGAGGATCGCTTGAGGTCAGGAGTTCAAGACCAGCCTGAGCAAGAGTGAGACCCCCATCTCTACTAAAAATAGAAAAATTTAGGTGGGTGTGGTGGCACATATCTGTAGTCCCAGCTACTTGGGAGGCTGAGGCAGGAGGATTGCTTGAGCCCAGGAGTTGGAGGTCACGGTGAGCTATGATGATGCCACTGCACTCTAGCTGGAGCAACAGAGTGAGATTCTGTCTCAAAAAAAAAAAAGGTAAATTTTATGGTATGTGAGTTACATCTCAATTAAAAATGGTGCCAAAATAAATATTCTGTGCGCTATTAGTTTTCTATTTCCACCCTAACAAAATACTGCAAATTTAGCAGCTTAAAAGAATGCCGATTTATTATCTCACATCTTCTGTGCTTCAGAAGTCCAGGCAAAAGGGTGGCTCAGCTGGGTCTCTGCTTAGAGTTTCACAAGGCCAATCAGGGTAGCAGCATAGCTGTATTCTTTTCTAGAGGTTCTAGGGGAAAATCCATTTCCAGGCTAATTCAGATTGTTGGAAGAATTCAGCTGGATGTGGCTACAGGACTGAGGTCTCCTGTTTCCTTGCTGGCTCTATGTCTTTACCTGTTAGTACCATCCTGCTAGTAAATACCATTAATGTATTTGACAGGAAGTCTATCACTACTATGCTTATAAGGGAATTTGATTAGTTTGCATCTTTTTGGAAGTGACTAGTAGGAGGAGAAAATAGGTTGAAAGTCTGCTGGTCTTTTCTGTTTGTTTTGGAGACAGAGTCTTGCTCTGTTGCGTGAGTAAGAGTGTAGTGTCGTCATCATGGCTCACAGCAACCTCAAACTCCTGGGCTTAAATGATCCTCCTGCCTCAGCCGCCCGAGTAGCTGGGACTAAGGCGTACACTACTGCATCCAGCTGCCCTTTCCTTATATCTATAACAGACTCCCCCCTTTTTATTTTTGATTTGTTAGAGAAATTGGGTAATTTGTCCTGTACCATATTCTAGATTTGTCTGATTGTTTCATCATTTAGTATCATTTAACTTGTTCCTCTTTCCTTTTATTTCCTGTAAACTGGTAATCTGAACTCATTGAGATAGACAGGTTTAAATAGATTTAGGTTTAAATTTTCTTAGAAATGAATTCTTCCTAAGTGTCGTGTACTTCTGTTGCACCACGTCATGCAGCACATGTGTCTCTGCTCATTTCACTTTTTGTGATGCTAAGATTGGTCAATGAATTTGGGTCATATCACACCGTCTTATCAAGGTCCCCATCAACCCATCAACTTTTTACCTAATTCAGCATTTATTGATGATCCTTACCTAGAGTCATTATTTTATTAGGATTTGTCAAGTGGTGACTGCCTAATTCTGTCATTTATAGATTAGTTTTTAAAAGTTATATATGTAATTTATATATGTAAATTTTTTGTATTTGTTTTTAGCTTCTATACATAGTCTTATTTTGGGTGAGAATTAGGTACCCTAATTTCTTTATTTTCTTTATTATGCCTGTGGGGAAAACCAGGAACAAATAGCATTAAATTGTTCTTCTACAGGCAAAATTAAGTGATAAGAGAGTGCAGATGATTTAGTTAGAATCTTTTTTCTCTTTTGAGATGTAATCTAGTGAATTTCTTGAATTAAATTTGTAAGTTTCTGAAAGTGCAGTTAATTTCAGGGGTATATTCCTTACATAGTAGAAAACTGTGCTGTATTTTCCATTCTGTATGATTTATCTTACCTAGTACGTTCTTTTATAGTTTCCTTAAAAAATGATTTGTAGACTTCCTCTCAAGCTTGGTGTTTGGTCGGTGGGGACCCACGCGGGTTCAACACGCGTATCCAGAAGTGTTATTTCTGTTCGGGGCCAGTCTACCCTGGCCACGGCATGATGTTCGTCCGCAATGACTGCAAGGTGTTTAGGTTTTGTAAATCCAAATGTCATAAAAACTTTAAAAAGAAGCGCAATCCTCGCAAGGTCAGGTGGACTAAAGCCTTCCGGAAGGCAGCTGGTAAAGAGCTTACAGTGGATAATTCATTTGAATTTGAAAAATGTAGAAATGAATCTGTCAAATACCAGAGAGAGCTATGGAATAAAACTATTGATGCAATGAAGAGAGTTGAAGAGATCAAACAGAAACACCAAGCCAAATTCATAGTGAACAGATTGAAGAAAAATAAAGAGCTACAGAAAGTTCAGGACATCAAAGAAGTCAAACAAAACATCCATCTTATCCGAGCCCCTCTTGCAGGTAAAGGAAAGCAGCTGGAAGAGAAAATGGTGCAACAATTACAACAGGATGTGGACATGGAAGATGTTTCTTAAAAATATCACTGTAACCATTTTCTATATGTACATTTGAAAGTGTCCTTTGGAGACTAGAACTTCTAAGTTATTGGTTTATTTTTTACATAAGGGCACTCAAATGAAAGGTGATTAAAAATGTATTTCCTACATTGCTGTCTGCAAAACATCAGATAGTATGGGTGTTAGATTGCATCTCAATGTTAAGCCTTCAATGATAGATGTGCTTATGTAAATTATGAAAATTCTCTTTTTGAATACAGAAATGAATTGTGGACAAAGTGGTCGTGCCATTGGGATAATGGCACTAGACAGCATTTATATAATAACTAAGGACAAAAATTCTGGCTAGTGATATATAAAATAAAATTTTCATTGCAGTATAATTCTCTTTGTTAATGTTATAGAAGGGGAGATACAACAAGTAACTAATAATTTGTGACTGTCAGCTTCAAATACTATCTTTTATTTTGATCAGTATTTCCTGTTTTGGGTTATTAGCATCTTATAAGAAGAGCATAATGGCCTCATCTTGTGAAGCCTAATTATACTGAACTGTTTTGGCCTTAACTATGGATGTTGAGGATGAAAGCTAAATAATCTTGGCCTGAAATGGCACTATCTAATTTCTACTTTGGAGAATACTCAGTTCTAACTTGTGATTCCTGGTACAACAAGCTTTATTTTTCTAGCCCAGCAGCGATCATCTGGAAGCAGAGGAATCCCAGTGCCTTTTAAAAATTTTTTTTGTGTTATTTTCTGTATAAAAGCTCCTAATTGTTTTTGGAAAAATAGTTTATGGGTCGAATGTCTGTCCATTAGTTGCACATAAAATAAAACCATTTAAAAAGTTAAAAAAAAAAATGATTTGTACTACTACTGATAACTAACATATTCTATTATTCTTTATTTTCAGATTCGAATGAAAGGGTCCCTTCCTTCATTGGATCCTTTCCCTCAGTCGTTACTTAATTATTGTACAGGAGGTGTAGCATTCTTTATTCCCGGAGCAACTGGAGACCACAAGCTTGATGAAGTTTCCATTAGAGTAATAGGTTTGTCCAAAATGAACTGTTTGCTTAGACATCAGGCCTAGGTATCAATAGTGACATATTTTTCATTTGATTTGGGAAAGTTTCTAAACTATTGACTCTTTATAGTATGTTCTGTGATATTTTACTTTGTGTTAACAAGTAAATACTATATTTTGGCTGGGCGAAGTGGCTCATTCCTGTAATCTTAGCACTCTGGGAGACTGCGGCAGGAGGTCAGGAGTTCGAGACCAGCATGAGCAAGAGTGAGACCCTATCTCTAAAAAAAAAAATAGAAAAATTAGCTGGGCATTGTGACATGCACCTGTAGTCCCAGCTACTTGGAAGGCTGAGGCAGTAGGATCATTTGAGCCCAGGAGTTTGAGGTTGCTGTGAGCTATGATGATGCCACTGCACTCCAGCCCAGGCAGCAGAGCGAGACTGTCTCAAAAAAAAACCCAAAAAACTATATTTTAACAGCCATGAATATATTAATACATGTGTTATATATATGGCATTAAATAAGAAATGCATTATGTAAAACAATTGTGACACTTATGACATTATTGTCATTGCTTGATATTTTAAATTTGGAATTTTAGCACTCAAGAATGCCTTTCTGTGGTCATCTTCTTATACTTGGGATATGCTGCCAACTATCTTTAAGTAGACAAGGACGCTTTCAGTATTGACTCACCAGTTTTTTTTCCTGCTGTTCTATCTTAACATACCCTACCTAAGCTTTTCATTTTATACCCATGCCTGTTAGTTTTAATGGCTTTTATTAGCATACATATTATAATTTATTTAAGTTGTTATATGTTTAAATGGCCTTTGGCCCATCACTTTCTTTTTTTATATTTGGAAATATTTCCTTAAGATAGATTCTCAGAAGCGGAATTGCTGAGTTAATGAATATGCCTATTTTATATCTCTTGAAATAGTATGCCAAATTTTATGATTCCTTCAGATTAATGAGAAAAAAATGATAGTTTTATATTAGTATGTCTTTATTTTGATTAGTTACATTGAACATCTGGTTTACTATTTGTGTTTCCTCTTATAAATTAATTTCCTGTTCATGGTCTATGTTTAATTATCTGCATAAAAAGTTTAAAAAGAAGTAGAACTTTAGATGTCATTCCACTCTTTTCTCCTCAATCCGTAATTCTTACCAGTTCCATTTATATTAAGCCCCGCTTTTATCTCCAGACTTTGATTAAAATGTTTTTTGAGCCGGACATGGTGGTGGGTGCCAGTAGTCCTAGCTACTTGGGAGGCTGAGGCAGGAGGTTTGCTTGATCCCAGGAGTTTGAGGCTGCAGTGCCTCAAATAGTCACTGCACTCCAGCCTGGGCAACACAGCGAGACCCAGTTTCTTAAAAAATAAAAAAGTTCTTTTTTAACTCACTCACCCTTAGTACTAATGTTAAATAATATGTATGCTGGAGCTCAGACTGTTTTTCCAACTGTAATGACATTAAAATGCTTCTCTCAGCTGTCATAAGGTTAGTTTCAGAGACTTTTTATTTACTCTAACAAAAGAAAGGGCCAGGCTGTTGTCACCTGAAATGTACGTACAGTCTTATTTCATTTCTTAAAAATCTGGAACTGAGTTAAATTTACAACAATCCCAGTTAAAAGAGTTTTGCTTATAAATAGAACACATTCCTTTGAAGTGATTTAAATAAAGATTCAAACATGTATTTTTAATATTTTCATTTTGATCCTAATTAAGATCCACTGTTTAATTACTCTTTTGCTTGATTTGGTCTCTTGATTGTTGAGAAGTGATTTGGCTGAATTAAAAAGTTTCCTTTCCTATCCCTTTCCTGTCTCTCTTAATCTATAAAAGTTTCCTTTCCTCCATTTTTTTCATGCCATTTACTTATTGAGGAAACCAGAGCATTTGTCCAGTAGAACCTCTTTCATTCTGGTTTCAGTTGATTACTTTTTTTGATATTCAAACTTTTTTGATCATGATTTACAATAAGATGCAGATTTCACATCAAGACAGTACAAACACACACCTGTATAAAATTGGAATGAAGATTCAATGAACTATCCTTACATTTACTATGAGCAATATACTCTTGATGTTTTCTATTCTATTTTATTTTTTTAAGTGGTTGAGAGCCCCTGAATTGATTTTATAGCTTAGTAATTAGTAATATATTATGATTCACAGTTTGAAAAATATAGATAAAGGATACTTTTAGCTGAGTAGTTGCTCAGTGTATTGCTGCACTTTCTCTTGTTGATTCTTGGCCTTAGTTGTATCCCAGCTTGCCTGTGAAATATGAGACAGTGAAACACATCTGGTAGCAGTAGTGCCTTTCTCAAAAGATTGGGCCATGCTCCCCTGGTAGAATCTATCAGAATCTGGTGTGCTAGTGTGGGATGTAGTGGGAAAATGTCCACAGGGAACCCTGATAGTCTCCCTGGGGTGATGTACCCACCACCTTCCCCCTCTTAGGGTGGATAGGACTTGTTGAAGACCTGCTTTCTGCTCACTTTCCATACTTTCTGTTTTTGTGAATAGTCACTTAAAAAGATACATTAAGTAGCTTCCTAAAGAAAATGAAAATACTGACCACTACTATAACAGTCAGTTTACTGGGCTGGGCACGGTGGCTCACGCCTGTAATCCTAGCACTCTGGGAGGCCGAGGCGGGCGGATTGTTTGAGCTCAGGAGTTCGAAACCAGCCTGAGCAAGAGTGAGACCCCGTCTCTACTAAAAATAGAAAGAAATGAATCGGACAACTAAAAATATATAGAAAAAATTAGCCAGGCATGGTGGCACATGCCTGTAGTCCCAGCTACTCGGGAGGCTGGGGCAGAAGGATTGCTTGAGCCCAGGAGTTTGAGGTTGCTGTGAGCTAGGCTGACGCCACGGCACTCACTCTAGCCCTGGCAAAAGAGTGAGACTCTGTTTCAAAAAAAAAAAAAAAAAAAAGTCAGTTTACTGTAAAATAAGGTTTATTAAAAAAAATTAAGTCATAAATGAATGACTGTTAAATTTTAGGGGATTACCTTTCTCCCTCCACAGGAAAAGGTGCTGTTACCACAGTATGGTAGAGAAGATGGTTTTTACTTAATTCGTTACATTTTAGTTATAATAAGAGAAATTAAATTTAAGATTAGCAGAACAGTAGAAACTTGTTTTGCTATCTGGATAGTGAGCCCTTTACATTGTGTATAGTTAAATCATGATGCTCCATACAACAGAATACTATGTTGGCAATAAAAAGACTTCGTATGTTTATGTTATCACCATGAAAAGATATCGAAGATATATTAGGTGAAAAAAAGCTAATTGCAAAACAGCATACATAATATGATTTTATATATCTTTGTATAGTTGTATTGTTTTTTAAAAAAAGTTATTTAATATTAGAAATGTTTTTAGTGTTAAAAAATTTTAAACATAAAAGTATATCAGTCATTTTCCAAATAAATTATACAATGTAGAGCTATGTATATTGGCTTTGAAAAATAATCTAAAATATACTATAACATTATAAAGAAAGTAACCTGATAGTGAATAGAGTTATTTATTCTATAAATATGTTTTCAATATTTTCATGTAACTAATATGCACAAAATAGAATAATATGCATAAAAATTCTGGAAGGTCTCTATGACTTTTACATGAGGACTTTTATATAAGTTTACAATGAACATGTATTTCTTTTATAATCAACAGAATAAAGACATTTATTTAAAAAAAACAGCAGAGATGGAGTTTTTATGATGTTAGTATACATACTCATACAGCTTTCTTATTTATATTCCTGCTTTAGGTTGCTTCAGAGAACTTTGTGCTTTGTGTTGGATGCTGCATATCCGAGATAAGTTATCCTATAGTTGCAGGCAATATCAGAAAGCAAGAGAAAATATAAAGGGAGAAAAGGTATTTACCAGAGCAAGAATAAGAAAAATGAACTAACATTACTTGGGAAATTATTGTTTAATAGAAGATTTTGTTATTTGTAGCAAAAGTTTTTTTTGAACTCATTCTAGTCTATCCATCTAAAGTGAAAAGGAAATGAATTTTTCAATATCCATTTAGGACCTCGAAGTGGAGTTTGACTCTTGTATGGTTGAGCACTGTCTCAGTACGGTGGAATGGGCTTATAGAATGCTGCCTTTCTCTCGGTTTTTTAATATTGAAGATCTTATTCAGGATATAATTTTGAGTCTTATTGGAGAATTGCCACCAATCAGACAGGTAATGTGATCATAGGTAAAAATAAACTAAATCAGAGTTAGAGACTTTAAGGGATTTTTAAAAAAATTTTAATTAAGGATGATGTTGCCTTTCTGTGTCTGGCTTATTTCACTTAGCATTATATCTTCGGAGTTCAGAAAGGCAAATACTGTATGGTCTTATGTACGCGTGGAATCTAAGAAATTCAAGCTAGAAGCAGAGAGTAGAATGTTGATTGCTGGGGCCAGGGGTGTGGTAGAAATGGGGAGATATTGGTCACAGGGTACAAACTTCCAGTTATAAGGTGAATAGTTCTGGGGACCTAATGTACAACATGGTGACTATAGTTAATAGTATATTGTTTAAATGATATTTGATAAGGGAGGGGATTTTAAGTTTCCTTACCCTACACACAGACACAGACACACACACACACACACACACACACAAAGTAGTAACTATGTGTAGTGATGGATGTGTTAATTAATTTTACTGCGGTAATCAGCACAGAATGTGTACATATATTAAATCATGTTACAAACCTTGAATGTACACAATTTTTGACAAATATTTTAAAATAAAAAAAGTTAATGCTGAATTCCTATCAGCAGACTCTTGCTCGAGGAGAGGCTTTGACCTGACATCAAATGATTAGTAATAAACATGCATTTATGTTTTGAGTTAAAATGTTTGAGGATTGACGAGGGGAAAAAAAGAATGATGTTACTTATAAAACTTAAATTTTTTTTCTGAAGGTAGCAGAAATTTTTGTGAAAGCATTTCCCAATCCTAAGGATGTAAGAGTTCCTTTAAGAGAAAAATATCATTCTCTTCAACAGAGACTCAAACACTGTGTTGTAAAAGGTATTCGTTATTTCTCAAATATCTAATAGATAAATTGATAAAGATTCTTTTTGTTTGAAAGCATTTATTTTCTATTGCTTATGTGTCTATGCATTTTTGCCGTTCCCTAGAGATAGGAGTATGAGAAGGTAGAAGCACTTTCCCATTGCAGAAAAACTAGGCCATGTGTGGTGACTCGTGCCTGTAATCCTAGCACTTTGGGAGGCCAAGGCGGGAAGATCCCTTGAGGCCAGGAATTGAAGACCAACCTAGGCAACAAACAGCCAGACCCCTCTTCTGCAAAAAATATAAAAACATTGAATATAAAAACATTGACGTCGTAGTGCGTGCCTGTAGTCCCAGCTACTCGGGAGGATCCCTTGAGCCCAGGTGTTTGAGGTTGCAGTGAGCTATGATGATGCCACTGCACTCTAGCAAGACAGTGACAAAATGAAACTCTCTCAAAAAAAACCCAAAAACAAAAACCAATTCTGTTACTTTGAAACCATATGGAGCTGATGTCACATCATGGCTCTGTCAGTCAGTAACTGTGTGACCTTAGGCAAGTTGTTCAGTCTCTCTGAGCCTCATTTCCTTATTTGTAAAAGGGGCATATTGTTATCAGCTTTATGAATGTGTATTGAGAGAAGATTAAATAAGATATATAAAATGAGCGCATAGTGCTTTGCATATTGCAGGTATTTATTGAAAAGTAGTAGTATTCCTCTCCCTTTATGGTTATTTATGATTCTCATTTTATCCTATACACGCAAGGTGACCTTGTGGAATTTTTTTATTGTGGTAAAATATATGTAAACATGAAATTTGTCATTTTAACCATTTAAGTGTACAATTCAGTGGGTTTAAGTGCATTTACATTGTTGCAGAAATTTTTAAAGAATTCAAATTAGCTTCTTCTTTAGAACTATAATCTAGTATTTAAGTCTAGATATGTCTTGTGAGTTCACATTATTGCATTAATATACTTATTTGTGATTTATATTTTTCTTAATACTTTTTTGACATCTTCTAAAATGCTCTGTTTATGTGTTAATAATGTTTAAAATTTTTTCTATTGAAAGAAACCTCCCTTGCTGTTGTTTCCTATTGTAGTAAGAAAGGCATCCTTGGTTTCTTTTGGCTCAAATTATCCTTATTTTTTCTTAGTCTCTACTCCAGGGGAATGGAAAAAAATTAGTCTTTTAAAAAATAATTACCCTTCTGATTTTTGAAGTAATTAAAAGACTTAAAAAATTTTTTTTTCCAGGGCACACTTTTGAGGAAGGGGGTCTGGGTTCTTTCTCTTTTGTTATTTTGTGACAGACCTTCTTTAGCTTCTGCAGTTCTACTTTAAAATGTAGACCAAAGCTTTTCAATGAATATTGAAGAAAACATGATCTGTGAGAATATGGAAATGAGCCTTAGTTGTCAGTTAGGTTTCATGTCCCAAGGTGGGGCCAGAACTGGGTCCTGTTATGTCTTGAGTTGAAACATTTTAATAAACCCTAAGGCCTTTTATTCTTTTCTTTCTAGGTCCCCAGACTGAGGAAATGATGTCTGTTATCATGCATTCTATCCATAAAGTGAGGGCAAAAGCCCTAAAACGTGTGCGGAGAAATATAGGTTCTTTTGAGATGAATATATGGGAACCAATTGAAGAAGAAAAACCAGATGAGGCTCCAGGTTTTGACAGGTTTTCCCTGGGGACTAGTTTGAGCAGAAGTACACTCACAGAACTGGGGAATTCCATGGTTCACAGTGATGCAGATACGGCAGATACGTTCTCTGAAGTTTTGTTGGTTGAAGAAACAAGTAGGACACATTTCTATCAAAGGTACAGTTGCGATCTCTTAATGACAAGCATTGGGAAAAAATATTTATAGGCCAGTTGCAGTGGCTCACCCCTGTAATCCCAGTACTTTGGAAGGCTGAGATGAAAGGATCTTTTCAGCACAGGAGTTCAGAGTCACACTGAGCTATGTGATCATGCCACTGCACTGCAGCTTGGGCAACAGAGGGAGACCCCATCTCTAAAAAATTAAATAAATAAATGAATGAATGTTTTCAGGATTTTCATGCAACTGATAAGCTGATTTCTAGTCCCAGCAACACTCACTGATTGTGCTATTAACATGAATGATTAAGTGCTACCCTCTCTGCTCATTAGGCTATTAGGAGCATAAAATGAGGCTATTAGGAGCAAAAAATTCATTTTGAGTATTATTGAGATGGGAAATAATTTTGCCATCTGAAATTATAAAATCAAATGAGTAGATAAAATTATTAGTTTACTGGAGGACTGTTAGAGGTTTTTTTTTTTTAGTAATCTTTAGATTTAAATAGTCTGAGATTAGTGGTTAGCCATATTATTTTTAAGAGTTTTCAGGGAAGGAAGTTGCATATTCATCTTTGAAACTTGTCTATAAATTGTTGGGAAATTCTTTTTGTATAAACCTATGTTATTTAAGCTGATTTTTTTCTTTATAATTCCAGTATCTACAATGTAGTATATCCTTCTCATGGTTTAAAAACTCTTTAGTCAGTAATATTCTTGCTTAAGTGAAATAATCATATCAGTTAAACTATATCTAATAGCATTTTAAATGATGTGCTTGTTTCACAAAAGAACTGTACATTTAAGCGTTAGCATGGGAATACCCTAACGGCTGCTTATTGTGCTTTCTCAATGAGAGATGTAATGACTTCAGTCCAGGTGCCCAATACCTCTACTCTTACTAAGGGAACAAAGGATGTGTGTTCTGCCGTAAGCACCATGTTGAAAAGAAACAGATTTAAAAGTAACTGTGGTTGGGCAGCTAAAGTGCCTGCCTAACAGGTTTCATAGTAGCTGAAAGGGTTTAGAAAAAGTTCCCAATTTTTTGTGATAAAACAAAAAAGGGCAGTCCTGCTTGTTGCACATGGTATAAAGGGGTATACACAAGAGAGAAACAAACCCTAAATTAAGATGTGTGTTAGTAGCTTGTGATTTTTATTGACTTTGTATTCCCAGATTCTGATCTATTAAAGGATTTTTTACCTCAAGAAAAAACATTGATGTGCTTTTATATAGTGAAATTTCTACAAGTTCATTTTAATTTCTTTTAATACAAATTTTCCCTTTTGATATTAAAGCATTATATTTTTTGACCTCATAGAATGTTCTGCTCTTGAAAACACTTAGTGATTATTAGTCCAACCTCCTCATTTAAAAGATAAATAATCGAGGCACAAAAAAGATACATGACTTAATCAGCAGAGAGAATTTTTAATATCAATTCTAAGATCAGTTTTAGTGATTAAATTTTTAATTTTGTCTTTTTCCTTTTCTTTTTTTCTTTTTTTGATCATAGAAATGCCCTAAATCATACGGAATTAACATTGATTGGTAAGCACAGTGATAAAAAGGGAATATGTAATCAGAAAGAAAACCCTAAAAGGAAAGAAGATCATGAAAAGTTATCACAAAATACTCTTCCTGTAATAGGTGCTTGGGAATTTGAACGTGATGATGATGAATATATTAAATTCCTTGATCTCTTCTTGAGTTACGTTCTTGAAAGAGATCTACATAGTTCTAGGGATCTTGGCATTCCATTTCTAACCAGCTTTTCTGGGCAGCTTAGAGAATATGAGCTTAATTCTTTACTTTTTGATGTACATACAACATTAAAACGACGTCAGGGCAAAACTAAAAGCCAAAGTGTATTTAGAGCTGGCTCTTGCTTTGTTGCTGCTCCTGAGTCATATGAATCTGAAAAATCATCCTCCTTAAAAGAAGGATATGCCATAAATATAGAAAACCAGGCACTTTCAACTTCAGTAACGTTTAACCAAGGGATCACACCATTTTTAGAGAACCCTTTGAATGAAGTCCATAAAAATGAAGGAAAGAGTGGATTGTTTGGTTTAAAACAAAAGTCAATTTACAGAATACAAGATGACAACCAAGAGAAACCTCTAATCCAGAGATCATCAAACATTTTTTGGACTCCCAAGTCCATTAAAACTAGAAGATGTATTTTCAGAGCAATTCAGTGTGATGATATTAACCCTCAGGAAGATCTTCCTGTAGCACTAGATAACACATTTGGCAGTATAGGAAGACTGCTGGAATGGATGATAAGATGGTCTGATAGAAGACTGCTCTGTGATTCTGGTATAACTGAGCCATCCTGTGAGTACAGTCCAGTAATTCGTGTAAAGACCTCTACAGCTGCCATTCTTACATCATTATGGCTTTTGGAACAACCCTATTTTGCCTCATATAAGGCAAAAAATGGCATTATTAAGGTAAATATATAAATTGTTTATTATATACAAATGAGAATTCTCATTTTAGATTAAAACTGTATTTATGTTTTCCCACCTATTAAAGAATCACTAAGTAATGGAAGATTAATGACAATGTTGATTATAACCTGTATTACCTAATTTTTTTCTTCAGGTGGTTCCTTTAGTTCTTAAAAGTAGTTAGAGTGTAAGCGCTTCAGAGAGGCTGTGAGGTTTTATGTATGTTTATAAAAAAGAAAAAGGGAAGGAGGTAATTTTAAGTGATTTACATTTATATTATTCCTCCCTTAAGTTTCAGGTTTTGGTTCAGATGAAGGACTAAGTAGCTATCCAGTTTTAATTACTGATATCCCATCAGATGCATTAGGGGATCATTTTTCTTATATTCATAACGCAGAAGAAGTTGGAGAACCAAACTTAGACAGGCAGATAGGTGTCAGTAGAGGAGTTAGTGCTAATAAGCTATTCTTTCTTTTCTCTAGTCAATGGCAAATACCTTCATTCTAAAACAGTTTATTCTAGGTTGAAGAGTTGGGGGGAGGGGGCGTTAATTTGTTTTGTTTTCCTTTTGTGTTTGTGAATTTTTTCTTTTTTTTTGAGATCAGTTTCTGTTATCCTAAGGTATACAGTTTATATAATACTGTGATATTTGTTGTCTTTGAAATTTATATTTCTGGGTAATATATACATAAATTTTTAAGTGAGACAAAAGGGCTATATCCTTGGTATTTTTAGCTGCATATATTTTTGTCTACTATGTCATTTTGAAATAACTACTGAGTGTCTTTAAAATAGCAAAGAGGGCTGGGCACAGGGTTTACACCTGTAATGCTAGCACTTTGGCAAGCCAAGGTGAGAGATTTGCTTGAGGCCAGGAGTTCAAGAGCAGCCTGAGCAACATAGCAAGACCCTGTCTCTACAAAAAATAGAAAAATTAGCCGGGGGCATGGTGGCACATAACTCTAGTCCCAGCTACTCAGGAAGCTGAGGCAGGAGGATCATTTGAGCCCAGGGGTTTGAGGTTGCAGTGAGCTGCGATGATGCTACTGCACTCTAACTCAGGCAAGAGAGCGAGACCCTATCTCAAAAATAAAATAGCAAAGAGAATGAGATGAGAATGTTACTTTTTTTTTTTTTTTTGCCATTGTTTTGTGGCCTGAAAACAAATTTGTAAGGCTGATTTCTTTTGAATAGCATTTAAGTAGTCAGATTTGCTTTTTGTAGTTGGAATAGACTTGATCATTGCTTCAGCAACAAATATTGAGTTGTAGAAATGCAATAAATACTTGATAAACGAATAAGAGAATCAGAAGTTATGTAGAAAGTATGAATAATTTTAAAATATGTTGAAAAATAAGAGTTCAATAACAGATACTAAATACTGTAAATGGTTTGTTTTAGGTAGTAGAGAATCATTACACTGGGTCTCAGATTGTTCCCAGTATTGAGAAGGAGCACAAAACAGATGCGGGCTGTTCAGTTGCAGTAGCAACTCAAGGTGGAACTGAGGAAAGAAATGATCAGAATAAATCTTGTCAAAGTATCTTGAAGTAAGTCGCTGATTATACCTTCCTTTTCAATGGAAGGTACTTGATTTGATGGTGTTTGGGCTTATAGGGAAGAATTGAACCCTTGAAAGTTAAAGGAATGAGCATTTCTTTGAACTAGAGGAACAGGAAGTAAACTTTCTGAAGTGCTTTAACAATTCATTGCGAATTATATTTTTTCCTTGTTGGTCTAGTTCATATCTTCTGAGAGAGGAGTTAATTCATCCTGAGAAATTCCTGTATTATGTTAATTTATTTCCCATGTCAAAGAAAGTTGCACTAATCCTTTCATCTGTTTTTACATATGAAGTAATACTAGGAGTAATATATCTTTGAATACTAAGGCAAAAGCCCTTAAAGCTTGAAGAGTCCTTTGTGAGAATGGTAAATTTAGATAAGTTGAAATTATTCTAATCTTCTGAGTAAATAGAAACTAAGATGTTCAGTCATTCATTGAAGAATTCTTTTACTGAGCTTCTACTATGTACCAGAACTGGTTTTTAAAAAATACTGTATAGATATGAAACCTGTTCTTTGTTTTCAAAAAACTGAATCAAATGAAAAGCAAGCTCTTTGTCTCCAAGAATGAGTTGTAATTTTAGCTGCTGCATTTTTGTCAGTATAATGCCAACCGAAGCAAAAAATCCTGAAATAAGAGAAATCGATGATGAGATTATTTCCATCACTCATAATACTGAAAAAGAATTTATAGATATCAATGAAGATCTTCTAGAAGTAGAAACATTTACACAGCAGGAAATGGATATACACATATCAGACTATGAAGGTCAGTTCATTTAGATAATTTCTTTCTTTGGGTTTATTAATGTGAAATTGGTAAATGATATTATCTGAGATAACTTACTTAGTCTTATATTTAAGTTAGTGTATTTGCAATAGCTTAAAACCAAAAATTAAAAGATAATGTAGTATTTATGAAATATTGAACATATTAACTCATAACCTTGGTTTTAGTAAATCCAAGGAGATCTAAGGTATTTTTGTGTTGGCAGCTCTTTTACAATTATTGGGCCTTTTGCTCTGCTTATGTAATAATTATGGCCTCTTAATCCCTGTCAACCGACTCTATAAACATCTCCCTGGTAGTCTTCCTTAAAACAGAAACTCTCAGGGTTTTCTATGAAGTTATACATATTGATATGAGGTCTCTCAGGGGTCCTCTGGGATTTACTTGATGAAGAGGGAATAGTCTCTAGGTGTTTTTAAAGACAGTCTTTGTAAGGAGGATGAAAATATTTCTGTCATTTTGTTTCCTATAACATTCCCTGAACCTTCTAAAAAGTCAATAGATTATCTTTTTAAATGGTCTGTTTTCCCTTCCTCTTTGTTTCTCGCTAGAAGACACCAAAGAACCTGTTGGAGGTCTCAAAAGTCCCAATATTGCCATTTGTACACTGACTTTACCACAACAGTTAGAAGTAAGTTAATAAATAGTAGATAAAATTATTCAACTTTTATTTTGTCTAGTACTTACATTATATGTATTTTTATTCATTGTTGTTAAATACATCACAGCAAGGCTATCTCTTAAAAGTGCACTATGGATTATAGAACATCACCATGCCATGTAGCATTTTTCTTTCACTGAAATTCTGTTACTGTGTAGTAACCTGTTCAATAATTTCAGGCAATGAAATTTGCATCTCATAAACTGCTTTAGCAAATCAATCAAGTGGTGAAAAGCATCCTTTATTTAAAAAATATAATTCAGCTATAGTATGCAGTTTTTGTATATATATGTACTTTTTGTATTATTTGTTTTCTTAGCAACTGTGTACACTGAATTGCCAGGTAGAACGTAGACATTTTCAGTCATAGTAACAATTCTTTTAAAAAGGATTAGTTTTTCCTGATTTTACAGTTTTTTCACAGGGTAATCAATAATCACGTAGTGATGGGTGTATATAATTTATAATGTGTTGGTCTACTTGCATCATCTTGTCTCTATACCTCAACGTTCTCAGTAGCCCAGGGTGATGGGCCAAAGGCAATTCACGCAGTATAAAGATCCGTTCAGAGCAGGACTGGAAGTACGTTTTAGTGTTTAATGTCTCATTTGCTATAGACTGTTGTTACTCTGGGTGAGTGGCTAATGTGAAACTCAAAATACCTAAGACACTAATACTTATTTGTTTCACCTCTTTTCTTTTTGGGTACCATTAATTTCAACAGCATTCCACAGAAGAGGTTCAGTGTCCAAGGGAAGAAACATTGGAGACAAATACGGAGAAAAAATTGACTGAACAGAAAAGGTAAGTGGGGAAAAAGTATGGAAGTGATTACAACTGGTTTGGTGACCTCAGTGAAGCTTTTAGCTTTTTTTTTCCTCATAATTTACAATACATATTTTGTGGTGGTATTTTGTTTCTAGTGAAATTGTTACTTCAATTTATGGTTATAGAAAAAAGTTGTTTTTGGTAAACATACTTCTAAGTCTTGGTAGAGTGAAATAAATAATAATATCTAAAATGCCTTTTGGTCTCTCATCACTTTATCAGCCTTATCAAAATAAAATAGAGTTGTAAATAGACCAGAGTTTATTCAGCTGCTACTTAGGAAAACACCTTTCCATACTGATTACATTTTTATTGAATCAAATAATGATTATGAATCACTATATATAATCTTTCACCATCTGTTAGGGCTATGATGTACACATACTCTGCTGGCTAGCTTATTATTGCTTTAAGGAGAGCTGACAGCAGTTTCCATGTGTTGCAATTTGGACATAATATGTTAATTTTTAAAATTTTAGAAGTTTTAGAATTTTAGAATTAGCTTGTATAAGAGAGGCATCATAATTAGGTTTTCTTTCTCTTTTCAATACACAAACTTTGTTTAGTTTTTCTGTGGATAATTAACAAAAAGAATATATTTAATATGTGCCTTCATAAATAATACAGATATTTCTGTTAATAAAAACTAGTCTTTACAGTTACAATTATGACAGTCGGCTCTTTAGTGTTCTGAGCAAAGTGTCTGCCTCTTCCGTGGAGGAAATTTGGGTTCCAGGTATCCTCATGTCCACTCATTTTAGATTCCATTGTTTTCATTGCTGAGCAGCCAATAGTATTTAATTGGTGTGTTAAGTCATCCAGACATACTTTTTGCTTTTGTTTGAATCTGTTACTAATTGCTATGGAGACAGATGTAAACAGATTATAATTATGAGCTAAGCATTATAGAGGATTAGAGGATGTTTAGATTCTTAGATGGCTGAGCTAAATTAGATCACCTGTACCCTAGGTAATGCAAAGAATATCTTGCTTCCTAATCACTTACTGCTTTTTATATGTAGTATGATCGAAGCCGTTTCCAATCCTGAACATACCATTCCTCATTCATTTTGTGTAGACACAAGTTCAGAAATATCTAGGTAAGAATTTTTGCCTACTATATCATTTTGGAATAGTTGTGTTTTATAAATAAGGGAATGAAAAGATACCTACTGTACCATTTTGAAATAATTGCTGGATGTTTTGATTAAAAACTAAGAAAATAAATGAAAATAACATGAAGCATTGAAAGAGCAACATAGGCACACATTTCTAACATCTTTAATTACTGAAAGAGTGTCCACTAACAGTTGTGTTTTAAAACCTACAGGAACTATATTAGAACAGTCTTTTCTGAAAAAAGTAATGAAAAGTAGTGGATATATTATTGAAAGATGGAGTTGTTGCTCATTTTCAGCTTCTGATTTCTAGTGTTTGAAATGCTTTTAATTCTCTCATAGAACAAATTTACCTAGTTCTGCCTTTGGAATTTCTTTTATAGAGGTTGAGCAGAGTGCTTAGTGTTTAGAAAAAGAGGAAGAAAATATAGCACAGCTTTACTTCAGAAAAATTTTACATAATTAGAATCAATCTCCTTGCTACTTATTGAAGACAAAGCTCAATAAAGTTGTCTTAAAATAGACAGATCAGTTGTAATATCTGTTTTTCATGGATTTGCCAAATAAAGTTTTGTTGTAGAGCATATCGGATGCTTGATAAAGGGCAAATATTATTGCCGAATGGAAATGAGTGTAAGCCCAAATAAATCTAAATGCAATTTAATATGTGCTTTTCTTTTTTAGAAACAATGATCGATTTATTTGAATCTCCTTCCTTATTTGGTGTATAAAATTTAATTGCTTAGGAAACTTTGAGTACCTGCTATGTTTAAGGAATCATTCTCCAATAATCATTTTGTTTTAAAAAAAAAAAAGCAAAGGAACTTGCTTTGATCTTTAATTTTTATTTCTAAATAAGTATTTTTTTGTTAAAGTTTATTGTAAATGTAAATTTTGTGGTTTGTTTGGAAATGAAATGTTCAAGGTACTGTTGTTTCACGTTTAATGATGATAAGCAGTGGTTTGCTCTATTGAGGCTAGAATTAAACATTTCTTTAAACTCATTCTTTCCCTAGAGTCTTTTTCTTAACTCTACCTGGATCTTATTCCTAAGTCAAATTACAAAGTCTATGCAGTTAATCAGAATGACTGTACAGGTCTCAAACTCAGATGCCCGTAGGGACCAGGCAAGTGAAATAAATGTCAGCACTTCTGGGTTGTAACACCACAGGAAGGAAACTGTCCCCACCCAGACAGGACATGTTCCTTACTAAAGGCATTAGAGGAAAAATGGTGCTGATGATGAACATGTCTGGTGGCTGGTGGTACTAGAGAGATAGGCTTAGGGTTTAAATTTTCTGAAAACTACCAGAATAACCTTTAAATTTGAAGAAAAAAGTGGGATCAAAATATTCAGATCATAGACATCCAGTTTGGTTTTTGTTGATTAATGTGTGTTTTTTATTTAAATGCTTTCCACATAGTGCACAGATTTCTACATTTAAAGACAAATCTTCTTCAGTTCCACCTCTGGTATTAAGTGGAGTCAATGTTGCTTCACAAACATCTGTTCCAACATCTCAGAAGACCCAGGGAAATGAACACAGGGCTCAATTACCAGATTCTTCAGATTCTGTTAGGCAAATGCTCCAAGATGAAATGTTTAAATTAGTTCAGGTGAGCACATCTCTATATAAGTAAGTAAATCTACACATGATATACATGAGGTTTTAAAGTATTAACAAACTTCCAGAAATGGACAAGTTAAAATTAAATTGCAGCTATTTCTCAGCTTCTGACATTCTTCATTTGTCATTCAAAAGTTCATAACTTTTCAGGCTGGCGTCGTGGCTCACACCTGTAATCATATCATTTTGGGAGGTTAAGATGAGAGGATCACTCGAGACCAGAAGTTTGAGAACAGCCTGGACAATATAATGAGACCTGCTTCTACCAAAAAATTAAAAATTAGCCAAGTGTGGTGTGCACCTGTAGTCCCAGCTACTTGGGAGGCTTAGGCGAGAGGATCTTTTGAGCCCAAGAGTTCCAGGCTGCAATAAGCTATGATCGTGCCACTGCACTCCAGCCTGGCAACAGAGTGAGACCTTGTCTCAAAAAAAAAATTGTTCATAACTCTAGGACTAGAGTCTCGGCTAAGCTACCTACTTACTTCTCACAATGACTTTTTTTACACTGAGCTCTTTGGGATGCAGCTGCTCACAAAACACCTGGGTGGTAATCAAACCAGACCAGCAGGCTCCTACCCAAAAGTATCCAAAATTTAAATTTTCTAACTCAGGCTGTCACATCATATTTCTTATCCACAGACCAAATTTGGTCTTGAGTTGAAACTGTCAGCTTCATTTCAAATTACTGTTTTCTTTGACTTCCATCATCTTTATCTTGCCTGGCTATCCCTTTTTTTTTTTTTTTTTTTGTCTACCAACAATTTTTAATTATTTCTATTTTCTTTTTTATCCTTGAAACGTTAATTTCCCTCAAATTTAATTCTCTGCTCATTTGTTCTACAGTCACTTCCATATTCCTTTATGTCATGCAATATACCATCTTTATATTGATGATTCTTGGCACTAATTTTCTCTTTGAACTTATGGGCCCTGGTGAGAATACTTTTTCAACATGTCCTCCTGTCCCATGAAACATACTGAAACTGATTTTGTTCTTATTTTCCCAGTCTCTCCTTTCCCTTTTCTGTTTAGTAACACCACCTGTTCTGCCAGCTTAATGTTTTAGAAATATTTCTCAATCTGTGTCTTATGGATTACCTGGGGACTTTCCTGGTCACTGTCCTGTATATTTAACAAGTTCTCCACATTATTCTGATGCATACAAAAGATTAACAATCACTATCTTAGAGAGTCATCTTTCCTTCTTTCATTACCCTCACCAAGTGTTTTACTATGCTCTCTGGATTCTTTTGCCCACATTATGTCAGTATAGACATTTGCTGTTTCTACAGCTATAGCCAACCTTAGATTCTTAGTATTTCATACTTCCTTTATCTTATATATGCATTTTCTAGGATACTTTCTTCAGATATTACTTTAATACTATTATTTTCCTATTTTAAAATCTTCAGTAAATTTCAGGTACAAATTTTGTATACTGTATGATACCAATCCTGTTTTAAAAGTATAAAGAGAGTGAAAGGAAATAAACTAAAATGTCAGTACTGGTTATCTTTGAGAGTAGGATTATGAATGATATTTATTTTATTTTTTAACTTTCTGTTTTGTCTCATAATAAATGTATATTTCTTTCATAATTGAAGGGAAACCACATTTTTTTTAACCTGCATTGTTTCCCTGTTGGTTTGTTATATCAAGTGCAGATTCTTCTGTTGCTCTTCAAAGACCCCGCTACCATCCTTTACTTGCCCTCCTTTCCTGCCTTACTCTCACAAGTCCAGTGGTTCTCAGAGTGTGATCCCTGGACTAGTAGCATCTACATCACTTAGACCTTGGAAATACAAATTCTCAGGCCCCCATCCCATACCTATTGAATCAGAAACTCTTTGGATGAGGCTCAGCAGAGAGTGGTTTAACAAGTCCTCCAGGTGATTCTGCTGCGTACCGAAGTTTGAAAACCACCACACTAGCCTATCTTTTCATTCTCCTGCTATAAATCTGTTCTAGCTAAGCCAATGTGTATGCTAGTGAGTCTCAAGCTTTTCTGCATATGATCTTAATGAGTACTGATCCTGGCTCCCATCCCCACACATTCTGATGTTATCATGGGATGGGATCTGGCCACTGGGACTTTTTAAATACTTCCTCAGTTGATTCTACTGTGCAGCAAAGTTTGGGAACCACTTGTGCCTGCCAGGTCTTTCGAGAGAATCCCTTGCTCTTCACTTAGTATTACTCTCTGCCCTTTTCTTTCCTGAAAACTGTTCAGAACAAACTTATTCTGAGAATGCTTTAATTATCCCACTCCACCAGATCACTCTTTATGATCCTTGGGATGTTTATGTAAACTGGTTTACAAATACTCCCAACTCTCATTCGTGAGTCAGTGTTCATATTCTCAGATGACAGGAAGCTTTACATTTTTTTCTATTTTTAAAAATCTCTTTGGCATGCCTCCAGCTCAGCAATCATGAGTCTGATAGATACTGAGACAAAGGTGCGACTGCTATACTCAGATAATTGTTGTTGATTCCTTAGATTCTTTTCATTATATTTTAAGATATCTCTTTAATTTTTGTTTTATTCTAGCTACAACAAATCAACTTCATGAGCCTAATGCAAATAGTAGGATCATCCTTTGCTAATATCCCAGATATACATCAACTTCTACAGCAGTCTCAGTCTGTGCATTTGGGGCAAAGCCAAGTATCAAACCCCACAGGAGGAGGGTGTGGTGATGTCGAAGACAGCAGCAGAAATCTTAAGGAGCGATTTTTCATTAAACCACATTCCATGGGAGAGTATACCAGAGAGCCTGGCAAGAACAGCCCCCACTACCATGAAGGAATTATCCAATCTGATCAAACTAGTAATGGAAATGTACAGGTGATACATATAAAAATGCCATTAATGTCCTAGTAGTCCAATTGGTAGAGTTTCTTTTGTCATGAGTAATTTTTTAAAGCAATTATCACATTGTATTCCCTCTAAAACATACTGGACACCATTTAAAAAACAAGAAATTTCTAATACATCCTAAACTTACACAGTATCTTTTTTCTCTTCCAGAATATTCCACGTGAGCGTATTCCTTTATGTCAATTAGATGGCCAACCTAAAAAGAGAGGACTAACTCCAACATCGCAAAACTCACCTCCCACTTCATTTTCTCCAGCTCCTGGAAATACTCACCTCCACCTTTTGTCTACACCTTCCGTTGTTCAAAAGACACCTAAACTTATCCCACTTGCAAAAACTTTTAGTCCTAGTGACAGTTTTCCTTTGCTTCAATTTCAGCCTAAGCATGAATTCAAGCCCCTTTGCTTACATACGGGAAGAGTTCCACAAGTTCCCTTTAGACCTCTGCCACAGCCAAGAGAGGCTTGGGGATTATCTGATTCTTGTCAACCTGCTTTGCCACAGAAAGTAATGCATACTACTTCAATATCCCATTTGAATTTAAGCCAGTATAATACTGAAGTCATAAAAAAAGCAGTTGAGCAGAAGAAATGGGAAGAAAGTATAATAACAGAAATTCCTAAGCATGTGAACTTGGATCAGTATGTTGGACAAGAAAACTGGACAACTCAGCAGGACTCTTCAATATCTATAAAACCAGAAAAAATATTTGATATTAAGCCAGGGCCCCTGGAGATATCTCCTCACAGTTCCTTTGGACTTCCGTTATTACACTTGCAACTTAAACCTCCTTATATATTTTCATCAACCTCAAGAGCATCAGTTACAGTTCCCTCAATACCTATCGGAACTGTTGCAGAAGAAAGAAAATACCCAAGACTATCATTACTTCATTCATGTCTGTCCTCAGAAAATATGGTAATGAATTTTTGCATGGTGATGCAAAAACAGAGTCCTGCATTTTTTAATACCATAAAACTATATATGGTCAATGAAAAGCTCTTGCACATTTAAAAAAAATAATGCTTCTTTTATAGAGAATATCATATGAAATCAGGTTGAAAGTAATAATTGTGTATTTTAAACGTTTTAGGTCTTTCCTATTCATCAATACTAAAATTTATAGACTGTTTCACAGATATTTCTTCTGCTTAGAGAAGAAATAAGTAAAATAAAATTACTAGGTGCTCCTGTTTGTTTGTGTGCGCGTGTGCATGTAGAGAATGAGATCAAGTGAGCGCACATAGTGCTTGAGATTCCTAGAAATTCTGATGTGATTGTCTTCAAATCTGTTACAGGTTAAAATTGTTAAATAGACTCAATCTGTTAGTAGTAGTACATGTAATAAAATAATAGCTTTATAAACCTGCCAAATCTTCTTTAAAGGTGTAACTTTTGATTTATGGAATTCAAATTGTTTAGTTTTGTAGGAGAGCAATACTATCTTAGGGAGGTAATTTGAGTATTTCATTTTCTAGTGTGCCTTTAAGATTTGAAGATGGTGCTGGGAAAAGAAATGGTTATTCCTTAGAAAAAATACTTACCATGACTCCTTTTCTTCTGAACATATTATCAACAGAAGAAGAGAGGATTAAACAAGTGGAGAGGTAGACATTTTGAGAAGAATTTTCTTAAAAAATTTTATCAGAGAATAATATAATGAACTCCCATGTTGCCATCACCCCGCATGAGGGATTCTCAGCAGACTGCTGATCTGCTCCATCCACAGTCTTCGTGTCTCTTCATCCTCCCTGTTACAAATCACTTTTAATTAAATGCCAGATACAATATCATTTCATTTATAATTGTAAGAAGGAATATTTTTAGTAAGGAAATGAAATTAAGAAGATGAGGACTTCTAGCTTACTTTGTGAAATAGGATGACCCAGTTTAAACTTTCACTATCCAAAAATCACTTTTTCTCTAAGGTACAGATACTGAGCTTAACCAGATCAAGTCAGTTTGTTATGTTTGATTTATTCTGTCTCTTGTATATCTTAGTCTAATTTAACCAAATGTTTTTTCTCACTTTTTTAACATATTGCATAATTGAGTTTGTAATTTGTCATTATTATGCTCTGTTTCTTTCCTGTAGTACAAAAAACTGCAACTTATCCCACTTGAAAACCTCACTGCATTTAAACAAAGACAACAGAAACTAACACCTAATTTATTTGAACAAGGTGATTCTGGACATCTTCATCTACTAAAGGTCAAAATAGAGCCATCTGAAGTAAGACAAGGAAAGGACAGTAAAAAAAGGCAAGTTTTAAATGAAATTTTATTTGATAATATCAGGTACCAGCAAGTTCATTATCATTTACAATCATACAGTTATAAAGGTAGAAGTCATCTGGTTCAGCCCCCAACCTATACACAATTGCATATTCATTCTCCTTGTCAAGTGTCATGCTTTTGAACACATCTTATAATGAGGAAAATTGCTGTATTTTGAGTTCAGTACTATCATTTTTTCCATTTTATTTTGACATTTTTTTTCCTACCAGTCATAACTGAAGGACTCTTTTACATGTTTCTGTAATAGAATGAGCTGTTATCATTTGCAGCAGAAATACTTGGTATTATGCAATATTCCATTGTTCAGTAGTCCCCCCCCGTATCCACAGGGGTAGGCTCTAAGACCCCCAGTGGATGCCTGAAACCACAGAAAAAAAAAAAAAAAAAAAGGAAAAGAAAATAATTTATTAACATAATTTTGATAACAGTCTCTCTACTTGGCATGATACAAATGAAAAACTGATGTTACTATAAATAATAAAAGTGTATTTTATGCTATTGTGTTTAACAGGCAGAGGAGAAGAGCAGAGAAAGCGTTGCAAGAAAAAAGATCTGAGAAACCGAAGAGAAAACCAAGTGTGACTTTTCGACCAGAGGATTCCATCATTAATAATGATGATTCAGAAATCATTCAGAAACCCAAGGTATAGAACAACTAGTATAGATTCTTCCTTGATTTGTATATACACAGAGTTTAGTATGTCTTTGTGGTTTATCTAGTCTGATTTCTGGAAGCTTCAGGTTATAATTAGGAGGATCTTTACATCATTCAGTAGATAAATCCCTGCTACTTCTCTCCACAGAACAGTGGACGTTCACAACAGTAGTAGTTCACAACAGTAGTAGTTGTGAATGTCAAAAGCAACTTCAAAAACTGCAGTTTAGGGTGCCTGCCTGTGTGACTTTTTCATATTTGAAATCACTCTTTGCTTTTTTCTGTGACATCTTAATGCATATAATTTGTTATTTGGGCTTCTCCTGTTGCAGTTTCACCTATCTCTGAGGTTTCTCTAAGATTTTCTCTAGGTTTGTTATGTAACCTATATTTTAAGTCAGATCTTTTTAAACATACCTTCTAAATTTGGTGACTGTCTATTTAGCTATTTTTGCAACAACAGATTAAATAAACAGAAACATAGTTTTGTTTACATTGATTTTTTTAAATGTGCACTTTTTTAGTAGGTGCTCAAGAGCATGTCTGGTGGCACTTAGTAAAAATGTTGAATCCATGAAAGATTT
>NW_012134970.1:1246513-1248320 GCF_000956105.1 Propithecus coquereli | reverse complement strand
AACTTATCCCACTTGCAAAAACTTTTAGTCCTAGTGACAGTTTTCCTTTGCTTCAATTTCAGCCTAAGCATGAATTCAAGCCCCTTTGCTTACATACGGGAAGAGTTCCACAAGTTCCCTTTAGACCTCTGCCACAGCCAAGAGAGGCTTGGGGATTATCTGATTCTTGTCAACCTGCTTTGCCACAGAAAGTAATGCATACTACTTCAATATCCCATTTGAATTTAAGCCAGTATAATACTGAAGTCATAAAAAAAGCAGTTGAGCAGAAGAAATGGGAAGAAAGTATAATAACAGAAATTCCTAAGCATGTGAACTTGGATCAGTATGTTGGACAAGAAAACTGGACAACTCAGCAGGACTCTTCAATATCTATAAAACCAGAAAAAATATTTGATATTAAGCCAGGGCCCCTGGAGATATCTCCTCACAGTTCCTTTGGACTTCCGTTATTACACTTGCAACTTAAACCTCCTTATATATTTTCATCAACCTCAAGAGCATCAGTTACAGTTCCCTCAATACCTATCGGAACTGTTGCAGAAGAAAGAAAATACCCAAGACTATCATTACTTCATTCATGTCTGTCCTCAGAAAATATGGTAATGAATTTTTGCATGGTGATGCAAAAACAGAGTCCTGCATTTTTTAATACCATAAAACTATATATGGTCAATGAAAAGCTCTTGCACATTTAAAAAAAATAATGCTTCTTTTATAGAGAATATCATATGAAATCAGGTTGAAAGTAATAATTGTGTATTTTAAACGTTTTAGGTCTTTCCTATTCATCAATACTAAAATTTATAGACTGTTTCACAGATATTTCTTCTGCTTAGAGAAGAAATAAGTAAAATAAAATTACTAGGTGCTCCTGTTTGTTTGTGTGCGCGTGTGCATGTAGAGAATGAGATCAAGTGAGCGCACATAGTGCTTGAGATTCCTAGAAATTCTGATGTGATTGTCTTCAAATCTGTTACAGGTTAAAATTGTTAAATAGACTCAATCTGTTAGTAGTAGTACATGTAATAAAATAATAGCTTTATAAACCTGCCAAATCTTCTTTAAAGGTGTAACTTTTGATTTATGGAATTCAAATTGTTTAGTTTTGTAGGAGAGCAATACTATCTTAGGGAGGTAATTTGAGTATTTCATTTTCTAGTGTGCCTTTAAGATTTGAAGATGGTGCTGGGAAAAGAAATGGTTATTCCTTAGAAAAAATACTTACCATGACTCCTTTTCTTCTGAACATATTATCAACAGAAGAAGAGAGGATTAAACAAGTGGAGAGGTAGACATTTTGAGAAGAATTTTCTTAAAAAATTTTATCAGAGAATAATATAATGAACTCCCATGTTGCCATCACCCCGCATGAGGGATTCTCAGCAGACTGCTGATCTGCTCCATCCACAGTCTTCGTGTCTCTTCATCCTCCCTGTTACAAATCACTTTTAATTAAATGCCAGATACAATATCATTTCATTTATAATTGTAAGAAGGAATATTTTTAGTAAGGAAATGAAATTAAGAAGATGAGGACTTCTAGCTTACTTTGTGAAATAGGATGACCCAGTTTAAACTTTCACTATCCAAAAATCACTTTTTCTCTAAGGTACAGATACTGAGCTTAACCAGATCAAGTCAGTTTGTTATGTTTGATTTATTCTGTCTCTTGTATATCTTAGTCTAATTTAACCAAATGTTTTTTCTCACTTTTTTAACATATTGCATAATTGAGTTTGTAATTTGTCATTATTATGCTCTGTTTCTTTCCTGTAGTACAAAAAACTGCAACTTATCCCACTTG
>NW_012134970.1:1243187-1244808 GCF_000956105.1 Propithecus coquereli | reverse complement strand
CGCCCGGCCCCATGAAAGATTTTGACAGGACAGGGGTACTATTTGAGTATCAAAGCTACTCTGTAGTGGAGAATTGCACATAGTAACTTAATAACTATACATTAAATTGGTAATGCTCTTTTTATTATTTAACTTGTGAATTTCATGAACTCTTTTGTAGAGTTACTTTGATAGAGAAAATAATTTGATAGAATAATTATGCCTAGAATGATAGAAATGGAACCTGTACCTGAGAATTCAATAATCTTCACAGCTATTGAGTATTTTTTCCAAAATAATAAATGTCTTTCAGTTAATCATAGATTAATCATTTGTCAATTCATTTAGGAACAACAAGAACATTGTGGTTCCCAGCCTTTGGTTGACTTTGACATTCCTTTTGGTATGTATATGTGTGATTAATGTAATATCTAACTTTAGAGTTATGATCAACTTTCTAGAAATATTTGCAATATAAAAATGAGACAAAATTATTTTCATGTTATCTTTGACTAGATGGTGTATATGTGTTTCTGTGTGTGTTTTGATATGTTTTCCAGTAAAGCAGTGGTTGTTGAACTATGGCCTATAAGCCAGATCTGGACCATGCCTGTTTTTTGTAGATTAAGTTTTATTGAAACAGCCATGCCAATTTGTCTGTGTTGTCTAAGATTGCTTTCACACTACAGCAGGGTGGAGTAGTTGCAAAAGTGACCGTGTGGCCCACAAAGCCTAAAATATTTTCTCACTGTCCCTTTACAGAAAAAGTTTGCTGACTTCTGCAGTAGAGCTTTGTAATTAATTAGAATCTCAAATAAGGTATATGAGGTCTAAAAGAAAATTATGGAAGAACATGCCTAGGATTGAATTTATCATAGAAAATGCATACACATTAAAAATAGAAGAGTCAGTTCAAAAAAGAGAACTCAGTTACAGATAGTAAATTATTTCCCTTCTTGAATTGGTCAGTTTATTTCTTGTCCCTTGCATGTATGTATTCCCTAAATCTTTCTCCTCAGCAATTCATTTTCTCTCTCTCTCTCTCTCTCTCATTGACTTACTCTTGTGCTTAGAGGGTCACTCATTCTAATGATTCAACCCCTCCATTTTTTGATTATACTCAAATATACATATAGTCTCTCTCATCTTTCTTTACAACTGTTACCTTAAATTCAGCATGCCCAAATTTTAAACTGGTGTCTTCCTGTTAGTGATATCACCATTTTATTTATTTTTGCCTTGAAAGGCACCCTTGATTTATCTGATCTCCTTTCTCCTGCATTCATGTAGTCCTTGCCCTGGTCGTCTGTTCCTTTCTCTGTGCTGCTGCCCTGCCATCAGGCCTTTGCTGCCCTGTACCAAGTAGTCATTTCCTAACTCACCTGCTTAGCCTGTCTCTCTGCTTCCTAATCCATCTGGCATTCTTCTTTCCTGCCCACCTGTCTTAAAATGACTTTATCTTTTCCACTCTAATAAGATTTTTTTTTACTTTGTAATGGTAACACATGCTTACTGGTGAAAATTTAGAAAATACAAATAGGGAACAAGAAGAATATTAAAATTTCCCATCATCTCTCTATCTAGAGATAACTAGTCTTAATGTTCTTTCAGGCTTTATTTTATGAACATCCCTACACATATA
>NW_012134970.1:1226822-1242747 GCF_000956105.1 Propithecus coquereli | reverse complement strand
CTCCTGCATTTTTTTATAACTTAACCTGTTTTTACATACTAAAATTAGAATGTTCCCATATCATAGATATTCTTCTGTGATGTTATTTTTAGTGACAGCATAGTATTCCAATGGATGTGTCTTGTACCATCCCCAATGACAACAATTCTCCAACACCAACTGGATGTCCTACAATTTTGTTTAATTCTGATACTAATTACCTGGAATTAGCATAGATTCCACAGGTTAAGGACTTAGTCCCACAAGACTGTTCCACTTAGATTCCAGCTTCAAACAGGATTTCCAGGCTACTTGCATTTCTGCCCAGCTGACTACAGATTTGGGGATTCCTTTGATCTGCCCTCCCAACTCAGGTTCAATAATTGACTCGAACAACTCAGAACTTGGGAAAATGCTTTACTTACCATTACAGTTTTATTATAAAGGATACAACTCAGGAATAGCCAAATGGAAGAGATGCATAGGGCAAGATGGTAGGGGAGGGAGAGGCAGCACAGAGCTTCCATGCCCTCTCTGGGCAGGCCATTCTCCTGGTGCATACAGGTAGTCACCAACCTGGAATCCCCCTTAGCCTGCTTTTTTAGAATTTTTATTGAAGTTTCAGTGCATAGGTATGACTGATTAAATCATTGGCCATTGTGGTTAACTCAATCTCTAGCCCTCTCCCTTCCCCAGGGGTGGGAGTAGTGTGGGTGAGTTGGAGGCTTATAGTTATCATTCTCTAATCGTGTGGTTGGTTCCTCTGGTGACCAGGCCCCATCTTGAAGCTATCTAGGGACCTGACAAAAGTCACCTCATTGGCATAAACTTAGGTATGCTCAAAAGGGGATCATTATGCATAACAAAAGACACTTCTGTCACTCAGGAAATTCCAGGGGTCTAAGGAACTCTGGGCTGGGAACTGGGTACAAAGACCAAATATGTATATTGTTAATTATACCACAGTATGCCTTCACTGATACTGTCTTATTCAACCTAGTCTTCCTGGGTGATCTCCCAGGAAAATCCACATCTAAACCCAAACTCCCATAATAGACTTTGGGCTTTGATTCTCCTTTCTGCCTTTCTACTTGGGTAGAAATTACCTCAGATACAGAATGTGAAGTCTGAATTCATTATCTCTACCCTGCCCAACTGATTGTTTTCTCCTATGTTCTCTGTCTCCGTTGTGTTATTCTGAATTCTGCCTTCCCTCTCTTCCTCTCGTCTAATCAATAACCAACCAGTTCTTGCCTATTTTGCCTTTGTAATTCTTAAATTTATCCTCTTTCCTCCTTCCCTCATCACTGCTAGGTACTTACTTAAACCGCTGCAGTAGCCTCATCTAACTGATTGCCTTGCTTCAGTTTTGTCTACTCAAATCCATTTTCCACACACTGGCTGGGTGGTTTTTCTAGAGCATCAATCTGACCATATCACTTCCCCACTTAACAGTTTCTGTTGGGTCTTCATTAGCCAGAAGAATATCTAGATTTATAGGCTGGGCATCCAGAGCCCTCCACAATTTTGGTTTTGATTCTACCATGTCTTTGAGATTCAATTTATATACCACCTCATGCAGAAGAAAGTCCATCTTGGTAACATCCTAACACCCCATATTTCACCTCCCTTGAGTTAGGTACTGTGTTTCTGGGATCCCAGCAGTATGTTTGCTTCTCAGTGATCACTTCCAATGTTACATTATATTTAAGAAATGCTACAAGATGACCTTAATACTTCGGCTGGATTGCATTTCATGGCCTCTATAAAAAAGAACGCTATAGGAAGTCAGGATGCAAGTACAAATACAGACCCAGGTAAAATGCTGTTTTTCTTTTTTAAAAAACTCATATATTTGGACATATTTAAGATATCTAGACTTTTTCTCTAAGGCAGTGATTTAAAGAGAATTTTAAATTATGTGATATTAGTGACTCATCCCAGGTTTTTCTCCTTAACCTTGGTATATACTTTAGAAATTGAATTTGTGATAACTTAAGTAAAACATAATAGATATTTTTGTTCAAAACTACCGTGGGCTATATCCCAAGTAAGTAGAAATAATTTTTTGAATTTGGATTCTCTATGCCATTAATGACCTTCACTGGAATTGCATGCCTAAAATTGAGAGGCCTGGCACTGTGGCTGGTGAAGTTGAACTAGGAAGAGGACTGGATTGGGTTTAGTGTGGGAGGGCTATGTAACTGTGTTCAAAAGTAGAAGAAATAAGTGTTGGAAGATCTATTATTTGAAATGTTGCCTGACCAACTTCCTTATTAATGGAGCTTAGCATTGTGAACAGTATCTTTTTGGGTTTTGTTTTGTTTTGTTTTGTTTTTTGAGACAGTGTCTCGCTGCGTTGCCCTGGTTAGAGTGCAGTGACATCATATAGCTCACTACAACCTCAAGCTCCTGAGCTCAAAGGATCCTTCTGCCTCAGCCTCCTGAGTAGCTGGGACTACAGGCGCATGCTGTTATGCCTGGCTAATTTTTCTAGTTTTTGTAGAGACGTGTCTTGCTCTTGCTCAGGCTGGTCTCAAATTCCTGAGCTCAAGCAATCCTCCTGCCTCAGCCTCCCAGAGTGCTAGGATTACAGGCGTGAGCCCCTGCACCCAGCCTGTGAACATTATCTTGAATAGTATTCTGCCAATTGTATCGTAGTAATTCTTTTTTATGACTTTTATTAATAGTAAACAGTTTCATTTAACTATGTTCAGAACCTTGTAAGTACTTTTTTAAACTCTCTCTAATTTTATCTTATTGTAAAATAATATTTATTGGCATTATTTTAGAAATAATATATGACCATTGTAGGCTATTTGGATAATATAGCAAGCTGTGAAGAAGAAAATTAACCACAATTGCACCACTTAACGATAACATTTTGATGTTATTTTTTCTTTTGGTCATCTTTTGTACATTTTACTTAGATACACTATATAGGACAGTTGTGTCCTTCCTTACTATCTGAACTCGCATCATACAGATATTGCTAGCTTCCCTAGCTTTTCCCTGAGAGTTTAACAACCTCATGAGTCCCTGTGTTTTTTTTCAAGTACCTTGGGACATTCTCAAATTAGAGTGTATCTTTAACATATTATTTCCTTGATGATTTGCTTCATAGCGTTAATACCTGTCTTCTGCAGTGTTAATATCTATGTTCAGTATTACTACATATTGCATGCAAAATGAATTAAATGTTAATTAAAAAGTGATATTTAAAATGATTTGTATTATGTAGTAGTCATTGATGGATTATTTTTAGGTGTTTAAGAGTTGTTTAATGATGTTTAGGAAAATTGGACAGGCTGGGACACCTTTTTTTCCCCATTTGAAATAATGTAATAAAGTCTACTGGAATCAGAAAATTCAGTATCCAGCGCATTTGTGGGAGTGGATTAGATTTGGATAACAAGGGATATCTGTATTTTGTATCCTGTTTGTTTCACTTTGATTTCTACTTATGTCAACCATTTCCTATGTCATCAAAAAGTACTGTGTTGGTATATTCCTTCGTCCAGCTGTGCCATAAAATATTTAACCAATTCCTTATTGTTGACTGCATTAGGCAGTTTCCAGTTTTTTTCCTCCTGTAAATAATGCTTCAATGAGTATCTTCCTGCATAAGAGCCTTTTTGGTCATTACTGTGATTTAGCTCAACTTTTTTGACTTTGCCAATGTGATAGGTCGAAAAAAAAGCCATTATTTTAATTTATATTTCTTTCTAATTGAGGTCGAGCATGTATAAGATATTTTTGATGCAAATGATGAGTGTGCATCTGATAAACATTCTTAAATGTTCATAATCTCAGCTTGTCTTTGAGAAAGCCTTGAAGGTGCTTTGCCTTTGCTGCTGGATAGTTTTCTAAAGTTGGTGGGGTTATTTGCTAGGGGTCTATTATTCATCTAGCGAAGACCCAGGATATAAATAATACAATCTGAAATTAATTAGTTATTTGAAAATGAAATTGTTAAGCTGTCAATCTATTTTCTACCTACCATCCTTTATGCACTATATCTAATTATGTGCATTCATATATTTAATTTTAATTTATTTTTAATATTTCTTGTGTTTTTTCTTGTGTTTGTGAAATTTGTTGTCTATTTTCTCTTTTTGCCTTAAATTTCCTAATGTAGTACAAGATAAGGAAGCTGCTTCTCAAGAAGGTGTTTCTGAATGTGGTAAAAATCAACAAATCATTTCTTGCACAACAGGTGTGATTTCTTTATTTTTTTGCCTGAGAACAGTTTGACTTATTAAAGATTATGTCTGCATGATGCCAAAGCTGGAGTCACTATCCCCCATAAAAAAGCAGTTAAAACAATCATTTGACTCTAGAGATAGAACAATGACTTAAGTATTTTCATTTTCCTTTTTTCTAGTTTTTTGATTAACCTGTAGTTTAAATGCAGTACTTGGTAGCAGCCTTTCAGTACTCAGTATGACAATGAGTTAGTTATATTTTACATATGAAATTTGAGAATAATGCTTTATAAAAATAAAATGCTAGAAAATAAGAATAGAGTCCTAGGACAAAAGGTACAGAGTTAAACTGTCTGCTTACCTACTGTGACAGGCCTGTTTATTTTACTATTTAATAAGAAGCAAACAACTTTTGTGAAATTTAGATATTATTAGTAAAACATTTTAGGTGGTAAAATTTACCTGTGGGCTCTGTGAGTATACTATAAGCCATTGAATGGTACCCTTTGAAAAGTATGAATTTATCTCAATAAAGCTGTTAATACAAATAAACATTAGGAAACTATTGAAAGGTAAAAAAAATTAGTGATAGGTTAATTTCCTAAAATCTGACTTGACTGAAATTCTCCTAAATAAAGGAGACGAACATGACTTAACATATCTGAAATGGAAATAGGAGATTATAGCATTTTCTTGACATACAGATATTTTATTATTGTTCTTGTGAATCATTGATATGAAAAAAGCTATAGTCAGCCTGCATTCAATGATGAGTTACTCTAAATTGCCCTTAAAATAGAATTTGCTTTAATTTTATTTATACCGATGACACTTCTACTTAGATTTTCATGAAATACATTTTATGTTGTTTGTTGCTAACTTGTTCATACAAAATTAATGATTTAGAGCTATTTACAGACATTTTTATGTTTCTGATTTTTACTTCCTTAATTTTCAGAACATGAACCTTTGAATGTTCCTCAGCTGTTGGATCCAGATGTATATCTAAATCTCAAGCTTTCCACTGAAATATCAGATAAACCTTTGTCACCTTCAACACCTCATGCAGTAACAAATTTGGTTTGTGTCTTATTCAGAAATTTTAATAATACGTTTGTGCTAAAATTTATTATGGCCTTTCTGGCATTATTTAATTGTGTAAGTGAAATGAGGCTAAAAATCTGATTTATGTAGCTTGGTAGGAAAGGTCAAAAAATTAATTCAAGTATTATGCCCCTGAATATTGTAAACTAAGACCAATAACATACACTTCCTGCAGCCTTCTCTAAGTTAGACACATACAAGCTCTTCTTGCCTTGTTAATAATGAAAAAAGCACTGAACTTTTGTTTTTGGCAGTGTGACCCCATAGAGTAAAAAGAACATATCCTTTTTTGATTTTGTGTGTTTTGGCTCAGGTTGGACATACTTATATAAATGTGATTGACATTGAAGCTGATGATCTACAGGAATTGCCTGTCAGAGAAGAGCCTTCAAACGATTCCGCTATCAAACAGCAAAGTGATCGTCCAGTGGTTCCATCGTCTGCAGAGTTACATTATATGGCAGCTTCAGTTACTAATGCTTTTCCTCCACACAATTTTAAGAGTCAAGGTGATAATTTTTTCCTACTTTTAAAATGAACACATTTTGAAAAATTGTTTAAATATAGCATTGTTGTCCCTTCTCACATCTCTTAGCTCTCCTCCTACAAACCCACTGTACTTTTAGATGTTTATATCCACATTTAGAAATGTTCTATTAATCTTCTAATTACCTTATTTAGATGTTTAGAATCAATCTTTGTATGCCTTTCCTATTGTTGATAGAATCTGCCAGTTCTGCTTTGGATTTATTTTCTAAACCTGCAAAAGTGACTCCAGCCTGTCTGGATGGAAAAAGCTGGAGAGCAGGCATTACAGCTGTGAAGGAGCCTGGTGTCACCTCACCAACACCATCAGACATACAGCAGGACAAAGGTGAATGGGCAAGATGTATAGCATGACCTTCTCCTGAATTACTGTCATATTAGAAACAAGGACTAAAACATGGTAATTGGGCTGGCCATGGTGGCTCACACCTGTAATTCTAGCACTCTGGGAGGCTGAGGTGGGAGGATTGCTTGAGGCCAGGAGTTTGAGACCAGTCTGGGCAATATCGAGACCCTGTCTCTACAAAAATAGAAAAATTAGCCGGGCATAGTGGCTTGTGCCTATAGGCCCAGCTACTCAGGAGGCTAAGGCAGGAGAATCGCTTGAGCCAGGAGTTCGAGGCTGCAGTGAGCTATGGTGATGCCACTACACTCTAACTCAGGCAATAGAGCGAGACCTTGTCTCAAACAAACAAACAAAACATGGTCATTGTAAAAGAAACCATAAAAAGGCTTGTCCCTTGCTAAGGAGAGTGGGGGCAGGTAGGTAAATGAGGTTGAGCCATGGTTCCAAAGCTGGGACCCATGAATATTTTGCAAGGAGACTATTTGTACATATGTCTTTTCTCAATTCATGAGGCTAAAAATAAATATCCTGTTCATGAGTGTTTTGATGTTGAAAAGGAATTCTCATGTTTAAAAAGATGGGAAATTTCAGAATAGCATATAGAAAATACAAAGGCATGATAGCCAACCATACTTTACTAGTAAAATATTCAGTTTTATAGTCATAAATCAGGTTGTATTATTGTAACTTTTTGCAAGATTCAGACTATTTCTCCCCAACCTGAAGTTATTACATCCTGTGAATGATTAAATTAATCCACTATGTAATCAGACTTCCTGCAACAGAGACCTTGTGTCTCTTTTGAGTTCCACAGCTGTTGGGAGGCGTGGACCCAGCCAACTTTGTGGTTGTGAGATGCTTGCATGCAGGGTCTAGCTCTGCCTGATTATTGTGTATCAATGGTGGGCACTCAGGAGATGTGAGGAGCAAGGAAGGGATGAGTGGCAGGGATTTGTTAGGACGTGTGTATTACAGCTGCGTATACAGACAAGTGCCAGCATTTCAGATTTTGAAGCCTTTGTGCTGTCTCTCCTGTCATGGGGCTGCTAAGGTGCATAGGTAATGGAGGAGGGTGTATGAAGCTAGCAGTCTTGTAGGCTGGGGATGTGTGTGGGGAATGTGAAAAAAACTTGACTTTTAGATTCAAATAGAACAGACCTGGATTTCAATCCCAGCTCTGTCACTTAATAGCTTGTTTGCAAATAAATTAACTTTATCTGATCCTCACTTGTATCTCTGTGGGACTCAGCCTCATGGGTTGTCATGAGGTATATCTAGCCAAATGCCTGTGGCTGCTTAGGTATCCTGCTAGTTTCCCTTCATGTTAATAGCAATCAACTTTTGAAGTTCTAGAAGACTGGAAGCAGACCCATCTCTCTGTGACCCCTGATTATCTTATGCCAGCATTTCAAATGACCATAAGCTACAGGTTAATTTCCTTTATCAGTGAGATCAGGTCTATAATTAACCTTTTGAAGGATCCTTCCTTAGGGAAAGTGCCTGGTTGCACAGATATGTCAGTGGACCCTTCTACTCTTATTAAAGACAAGAAGTTTAAAATGCCAATTTTAAAGGAAAAGTTTTATATTTTGAAATTAAATTCCATCATGATATTTACATGGTATGCCTTAAAGACTCAGAATTTAGTCACACACATTAGTATTGAGTAGGATTTGCATTACAGGAAAGGCTGGGAGAAGGGAGGGACAGGGTCACAGGTATTTAAGACAAAAAATGAAACAATAAATTCCTGTTTTAATAAGACCTGCTCACCATTTTGAATGACAGTAGCTTCTTTCTTTGGAAACCATCTCCCATTATGAACAGCATCAGGAACAGCAAGCAGAGTTTCGCTGGGCCCAGGAAGGGCATAGCAGGGTCAGTGGCAGTCAGTCACCCACCCACCTCCTGGGTGAGTGATTTCTTCTGTTAGTCAATGGAAGTGGAGCAGGTTCTCTGGAGAAAGGGAAGCTAATTTCATTATGTATTGAGGCCATTCTGGATTTTGAATACGTCCATCTCTTTTGTTGTATTTTCTACTCGAAGTTTGTGTGCACCAAATTCTTTCCTGAGAGTGAGTAAGGGAGATGCTTCAGGCTGCTGAGAAACAGGAATCATATATAGATGGTAAAGTACTGAGAGAGCCAAGCTAAAACAAGTAGGGCCAAAACAGGTCGGGAAAGACTGCATAACTGCCGTTGCCAGCATTGCATTTACTGCTGTCTTCTCATGGTAAGGTTCACCTTAGACTGGGACTGAAATATAACAAGCACTATTTCTGTTTGTTTAGTAATTCACATTTTTCAGAGTACTTTGTTGCATAATTCAATCCTCACAAAACTTGTCTGAGTTAGGTAGGGCAGGCATCATAATCTTCATTTGACTGATTCTTCATTCAATAAGCACCAAGTTAAGGAGAAGATACTGGGGCTAGGAGGAGAGGAACACCAGGTGCTCAGCCTGCGGGCGTGCCTGTAGGGGAAAGGAAGACAGACGGATGAAGAGATGATTATGACACAGCTTGGTAAGCTCTGCAGTGGTGATGTGGATGAGATTCTTGGGTGATGCAACATCTAGTCTAACCCATTTTAGGGCAGGATTGAGGCCATTTAGGGGAGAGACACCTAAATGGAATCTTAAAGGAAAGCAGGATTTAGCAAAGAGAAAGGAAATTCAAAGTGAGATAATAAATTGTGCAGTGACTGAGAGTTTGATGGAGCCTGCTTAGTTTGAGAAAATTAAAGTTCAGTACACTTGAAGTCAAACAGAGTGGGGTTTTTTTGTTTTTATAAAGATAGCAAGAAATGAAGCCAGAGAGATAGGCAAAGGAAAGATTATGTGTTCCATTGTCAAACTGAGGCATTTGGATTTTTAAGGTGATGGCATTAGAAACACCCTTAAGGGTTTGGGGCAGAAAAGGAACAATATCAAATCTGTGTTTTTAAAAGATCTCTCCAGGCCTGTGTGGAAGATGGACTAGACAAGAGAGAGAGAAATTAGGGATACTATTTGGGATCTGTCTATTGTGAAAGCCTTAGCTAAGCAGTGATGTTAGGAATGGAAGTGTTTAAGAGGTAGACTCACCATACTTGTTGTCATTTTGGATCTGAAGGAAAGAGAGGAACCTTGAGTGACTTTGAGGCCTCTGTTTTGGGAAACTGAGTGAATGGGAGTGCTGTTCACTGAGCTTAGGAACAAGGAAGAGGAAGCAAGTTAGAGAGGCAGCAGCAATGAGTTTCATATGCTGATTGGGACAGCCTAACTGGGATGTCCAGGACATAAGGAGCTGAAGCTCAGAAAGAGTGCTCTGTGGATTTAGAGTCATCTGTGAGTCGGTGACATCACTCAGAGAGAATGGGAAGAGTAGAGAAGGGGGCTGAGGCTGGCAGCCCAGGAAACCCTGATGGGTAAAAGGAGTGAGTAGCAGAAGAGAAAACTAAGAAGGATGAGCAACACAGGGAGGAGGAGACCCAGCCACCAGATGAAGAGTGCATTTAAAATAGAAGATATCTCAAATTTGGGACAAGAATCAACTGAGTTTAAGAGTAGGAAGAGTCATTGGCTTAGATATTGGTCTTGGAAGGTTTAATGTTTGCCTGAGATGCCACATAAAGTCAGTAATCGCCAATATTGGGCCTAGCTTTTACTGTATGATGTTGGTTTTCAAGTAGGTTTTCAAAAAGTCATAAAAATATTGAAGTTACTTTTTGATGAATTATATGTTTGTAGCTGAGGATAAAAGTAAGATTCAAACTGCCTTGTATGTGGAACTTTGTGATAGTAATATTGTTTATGTATTCTTATCTCACAACAGAGACATATCTCATAAGTCAAGAAGCTGAAAGGAATTTTTAAGTATATTAAAACTGATTTGGAAAGTAATGTTATGTTGGCTTAAAATGAAGTTACCAAAAAAAAGAGATCATCAGTATATACCTTTCCTTTAATTATATTCTGATTTTACTTTTCTTAATATTTAGATCTGCTGAAACCAGAGTTCCAATTCAAAGAAGAGAGAACAAGGTCAGACTCGGCAGAAGATTACCCGTTGTGGAAACTGCTGCAGGACGTCTCTGCCGCTTGCCCTGCACCAAGCCCTGCAGCTCGCCGACTAGAGCATCTCACCTCTAAGCTTCAGAAAATTGATGAACAGCTGTTAGCAATACAGAACATTGCTGAAAATATAGAGCAGGATTTCCCCAGGCCTGAAAGGCTATATCTGCATTGTGATAAGGTAGATGCTCTTTATTTTTGGCTTTTTGTTGGTGAGTTATTAGATTTGTATTGTGATACAAGTTTAGACATTTGATTTTTCAAAGTAATGGGAAATTTGGTTTCTTTAAACTAGAATTTCTCAACCTTAGCAGTGTTGACATTTGGGCTGGATGATTCTTTGTTGTTAGGGCAGTCCCATGCTTTGTGGGATGTTTGGCAGCATCCCTGCTCTTTACTCACTGGCTTCCAGTAGCACACCCCCCTCCCCCATTGTAACAATCAAAAATGTCTTCACACACTGCCATATGTCCCCTGGGAGCCAAAATCACCCCTAGTTGAGAACCACTGCCTTAAGCTTTTAAGAGGTAAACCCATGCTTTCTACTAGGAAAAGAAAGAAATTAATTGCAAAACCAGAATGTGGTTTTGAAGAAACCCTGCCTGTAATTGAGTGTCATTTTCTTCGGAAAGATTTTTATGACTTTACAAATATTATTGTCCTTAACTTTGGAATTCTCAGTTTCTTTTAAATATTTTATATCAGAGGACTAGTAATCAATTCCTTACAAATTTTCTGTATCTTTAAAAATTATTCATAATAAATTTAATGTTTTTATATAATGGTAGATAAAATAGGAAAGGCTCAAAAATTAATTATTTTGAACAAATATTTTGTCCTTTTGTTAAGGAAGAAAAATTTATATAATAAGGATTAAAGAATAAATAGTAAAAATATGTTAAATATGTTAAAGTCGAATAATAGGAAATGCAAATTAGTCTGCAGGATAAGAATTCCATTATTAGCTTACCTGACAAATATTCCAGAATGCTAGCATGTTGACATTTAAAAAAATGTATTTATTAAGTTTATAGTATGTCTTTGATTCAAACAGTTAACACATATTAAAAAGTTAAGACTAAGCATAAGTGATACTACACTGAGAAAATTCAAGATAGGACTACTATTAAGTAATGATATTATGGTGTTTATTTGGTGGTTTTGCTTTTTGTTTTTTAACCCAAACTTAGATCTATCACATTTAAATGAATGATCAGTAGTTCTTGGAACTCTTACTTCAAAGAACCTCTTGAAATTGCCTCCTGAGCTAGTTTAGTAAGTAAGCATGTCTAAGCCAGATAGTTACTTATACCTAAATGTCGTCTTGATCCTGGCTTGCTCACTCTCACAAGAGTCCATGAATCATTCATTCCTACAGCAAATATTTACTGAGCATCTACTGCATATTAGGCCCCGTGCTAAGTTCTGGGAAGAGAAAGATAAATAAGGCATAGTACCTACTCTCAAGGAGCTTAGAATCTAATAAAAGAAGGTACATGTATACACCAATAAATACACACGTACCAGGTGCGGTAAGGACACATAAGTACACCTGGCCTGTTACTGGATGGGGTAAGTAAAGTTGTGGCATCAGAGAAGGCTGTATAGAGGTGGCTCTTGAGCTGGTAATGAATTGATATTCGTCAGTCAGTTAAGGAAGGGTTGACAGAACATTGTGAGCAAAAGCAGAAAGGTGCCCAATGGCATAGAGTGTTTGTGGAACTCTGTCAGCATTACATGGGAGGGAAGTTGGTGGGACTGGGCTTTAAGATATCTGGCAGTCAAGGTAGGTAGGGGGCAGATAAGGAAGGATGGAAGGTATTGTTGCCATGCCAAGCTATTGGGATTTTATACCACCAGCAGCCGGTAGGAAACCAATAAAGAATAAAAGCAGTGAAGGGATATGATCAGACATGCTGGCACATTGTGGAGAGTACATTGGAAAGGATAAGACTGGGAACAGGAAGACCATGTGGATCTCCAAATCTGGCTGCTCATTAGAACTGTCTTGGAAACTTGTTGGAAATGAAAACTCCTACACCCCATTTCACTGAAATTCTGATTTTAAGTGGTTCTGGAGTAGAGCCCAGTAATCTGTATTATTAGCAAGCTTCATAAATGATTCTTATGCTGCTGGCTCTATATGAGGTCCACTGCATACCCAAGGCAAGAAATTATCACATGCCTGAACTTTAGCAGTAGGAATGGAGGGAAGGTTATAACAAGACACAGAGATTGACAGTCTGTGGGAAGTTGAAGAAGACAACACAGATTCACGGTGGTGTCCAGATTCTAGCCTGGGAGAGTGGTGGAGCTGTTTTCCAAACTAAGGAAGAGGAAATGTGTCTGTATGTGTGCACGTGAATGTACGTGTGTTCGGGGAGGGAGGCACAATGATTTCTATCAGGGACATGTTAAATTCGAGGTACTTTGGGATTAGTGGGCAGTTGGATATCTGCTTCTGGAACTGAGGAGCTAGGTCTGGGCTGAAGGTACAGATCTTGGAGTCATCATTTGGGAGGAACTCAAATCATAATAGCACAGGCACTCACCCAGAGAGAACACACAGTGAGAAAAGAAGAGGGTAAAGGAGAGAATCCTGCAGGCAGACTGCCTTATAAGGATGAGGATTCAACAAGGCTTGAGGACAATCAGTCTGAGCTAGTAAGAGTCTCAGGAGAAAGCCAGCCAAAGGAGGAGTTTCAAGAAGGAATTTCCACAAATCTGGGTCCATTAGACAATTAGAAAGCTGTGCATATCATGATCACCCAGGATGCTTTTTCAGAATATACATGCTAGCCCCGCTGAATCTGTGGGGGAGGCAGAGGTGGCTTGGCATTTTCAAAGTTCCCCAAAATTCTGATAGAGCTCCCGTCTCAGCCCAGGCCTTTTAAGATTGGAAGGTAAGGACTGTGTCTTTTACAGCACATGGTACAGCATTTGGTAAATGTTTAACAGTTGCCTTTGCTCTCTTATTTTTGGATTCTGACAGTGATAAAATCACATTTATATACTGAAGATTTAGCACTAGAATGATTAATTAATAATTATGGCACAAACTTGAGGGGCAGTTTCAAAGGAAGAATTCTAAAAACATTTGCTCAAAGTACATAAGTACAGTAGTCCCCTCTTATCCAAAGTTTTGTTTTCCAAGGTTTCAGTCACCCTCTGTACAGTACAATAAGGGTTTTTTGTTTGTTTGTTCTTGTTTTTTAAAAGAGAAAAGATCTCACTCTGTCAGCCTGGCTGGAGTGCAGTGGCACAACCATAGCTCACTGTAGCCTTGAACTCCTGGACTCAAGCAATTTTCTCACCTCAGCCTTCTAAGTAGTTAGAACTGTATAGTGTACGCCACCATACCCGGCTAATTTTTTTATTTTTTGTAGAGTGGGGTGTTGCTATGTTGCCTAGGCTAGTCTCAACTCCTGGGCTCAAGCAATCCTCCTGCGTCGGCCTCCCAAAATGCTGGGATTACAGGTGTGAGCCACCACACCTGGTGATATTTATAAGATATTTTGAGAGAGAGAAAGACCACATTCACATAACTTTTATTACATTATATTGTTAAAATTGTTCCATTTTATTATTGTTAATCTCTTATTGCATCTAATTTATAAACTTTATCATAGGTATGTATGCATAGGAAAAATCATAGTATCCACTCAGCCTTTTGTACCTGTGGGTTTTACATTCATGGATTCAAGCAACTGTGGATCAAAAATACTCAGAAAAGAGAAAAGGATAGTTGCATCTGTACTGAACATGTACATTTTTTTTCTTATCATTATTCCCTAAACAATACAGTATGACAACTATTTGCATACATTTACATTGTATTAGGTATCATAAATAATCTAGCAGTGATTTATGAAACAATGTGCATAGGTTGCAGGCGAATACTATGCTGTTGTATGTAAGGGACTTGAGCATCTGTGGATTTTGGTATCCACAGGGGTCCTGGAACCAATCCCCTGCAGATGCTGAGAGACTACTGCATATAGTACTATCTGTGATTTCAGGCATCCACTGGGGGTCTTAGAACTTATCCCCTGGGTATTAGGAGGGCATTTAGTCTTCCCAGATGACTACTTTGGAGGAAATGGTATTAATTTAAATGATAGGTTTGGTATATTTTTTTAAAATACTCTTATCCTGTTATAATGTACACATAAATACAAACATTTTGACTTGCCTAAGAAAACAGCTTGTAGGCCCGGAAGAGGCAGAGGGATACTGTGGACAAGCACTGACCAGAAGCCTTGAAAACCTGGGTTGAAATCCATGTTAGGCCACTAAGCAAGTCACTGAATCTCGCTGGGCCTTGTTCCCTCATCTTTAATATGAAAGATTTTGTCTAGATAGTAGTTAAGGTTCCTCCCCATTCTAAATTTATATGATGCTATTTTCCTGAGCCTCTTAAAAGATTAAATCAATTAAGCTACAATTAAAGTTTAAATCAATTAAGTAAAAATTTCCTCTTATCAATCCCTACCATTTAGCTCATATTGGATTTAATCCCATTTCTTTCATTTATGTTGCATTAATGCAAATGTTTAAAACTTATATAAAATTATTTAAGCTATTTTGAAATTATCTGTTTATTACAGTTGTTTTGTTGTATGTGTTTTTTCTACAGGTTGGACGAGCAGATCACATTGAATTGTCTTCTGGCCCTGAATTTGAAAAACCATTAGCTTCAAAAACCATTAGCATTTCTGAAGAAGGTTTGTGGGGAGTTTTGGGAACTGAGACTGAACACTTGCTTTGGTTGACCAAAAGAATAAGCTTTTTTTTTTGGTTTTTTTTTTTTTTTGGAGTGCCAGAACTGGGAATAATTTTTATATGTGAGCTGAAGCCATCTGTTTCCCAATTTTTAGATTAGGATTATTTTTGTAATGTGATTGGCTCGCACCTCAAGGCGAGGTTGTTCTGAAAAGCTGATTACCTCCTCTGCCTTTTACACTAGAATGGGGCAGTGTGGCCTGGATCTTAGCTTCCATGGATTCCAAGTCATTGGCCACACACTGCTAGGGATTGCACAGAAATTTGTGCTGAGGTTGTTGTTTCTCTGTGGTCATCAGCTGAGCTGGAATTTGAGGTTCTGGTTAAATGGCCAGGCAATGATGAAGTAGTAAGTTTTTTCATTTCTTATTGAAAGAATCAAATTAGAGTAGTTTTGTTTTTACTTTCTGTTAGATCTACAGTTATTTATACCTGTGTTCTCTTTCTCATCCAGTCTTATCAGCAGTTAGTCTTTTAAAAAAAAAAAAACAGACTTCAGTTTGTTGATTCTCTTATTTCTTAATTTTCTTTTTCATTAATTTCTATTTTTACCTTTATTATTTCTTCTGTTTTGGATGGGATAACTTGTTGGTTTTATCCTACCTTCATTCTTTTTTATTTTCTAATATATGCATTGGAGGCTGAGCATGTTCCTACGTGGACCTAGACAAAAATGTTGCTGTTTATCATCACTTGGTGGTGTTCAGATCTACATAGTTTGTAATTCGTATTATGATTTTTTTTTAGCTCGTGAAAAAAGGTTTATACCTTCTAGGCCGGGCACGGTGGCTCACGTCTGTAATCATAGCTCTCTGGGAGGCCGAGGCAGGCGGATTGTTTGAGCTCAGGAGTTCGAAACCAACCTGAGCAAGAGCGTAAGATTGGAAGGTAAGGACTGTGTCTTTTACAG
>NW_012134970.1:1220693-1225671 GCF_000956105.1 Propithecus coquereli | reverse complement strand
TTTTTTTAACTTCTGGGTTCCTCTAGCTCTTTTTTCCTCTTGCAGTTTATTTGTTGAAGAAACCAGGATGTTTGCCCTGAACAGTTTTTCAGAGTCTGAATTTTGCTGACTGAGTTTCTGTGGTGTCATTTAATATGTTCCTCTCTCCTCTATATTTCCTGTAAATTGGACATCCCTTTACTTTCAAGCTGTGTGATTATGTTATAGTTATGTCCAGCATATAGCCAGATTTCATTCCTTTAAATAATTAGATGATCTGTTTTTTTAACCGTCAAGCATAATCAGTGCATATTTATTGTGTTCACTGATATATTTGTACTTATTTCTGATACCTTATTTTGTGCTTCCTGTATCATGGTTTTTTCTTTACTGTTTGTCCTTCTTTTATTGGATTGAGTTTTCTATATTCTCTCCTCTTCCTCTATTGGTTCAGATATTATATATTTGATTTTTAACCTTTTAGTGGCTATTCTTGAATTTTCAACATTCATAGTTGAGTTAAAATTGAAGGTGAAGCTTGGTGTGGTGGTGCGCACCTGTAGTCCCAGCTACTTGGGAGGCTGAGGCAGGAGGATCACTTGAGCCCAGGAGTTCAAGGTTACAGTGAGCTGTTGTGCCACTGCACTCTAGCCTGGGGGCATAATGAGACCTTGTCTTTAAAAGTAAATTTAAGGTGAATATATCTACCGCCGCAAAAATAGGAGGACTTTTGGCACTAATTTTCTCCCTCCATCTCTCTAATATTATTTTCTAATAATTTAGGTTTATCTTGTTTTTAACCCTTCTATTTAGTCTCCCTTGTTTTTTGTTTTTTTAAAGTCAATGCTTATTAAGGTGAATATATCTATCGCCGCAAAAATAGAAGGACTTTTGGCACTAATTTTCTCCCTCCATCTCTCTAATATTATTTTCTAATAATTTAGGTTTATCCTGTTTTTAACCCTTCTATTTAGTCTCCCTTGTTTTTTGTTTTTTTAAAGTCAATGCTTATTTAGGTTTATCGACGTGTTCATCAGTTTCTTTACCCACAATTGCTTCTTTTTAAAATTTTTAATTTAAATAATGTAAATATGTATGCAACAAATGTGTAAAACCAAAACAGAAGTTTCATGCAATAGCACGTACTCCTACAGTTGCTTGCTGGCTTGCTTGCTTTTTTTTTTTTTTTTCTGAGATAGGGTCTCACTCTGTTGCTTAGGCTGGAGTGTAGTGGAGTCATCATAGCTCATTACAACCTCAAATTACTGGGCTCAAGCAGTCCTCCTGCCTCAGCCTCCCAAGCAGATGGGACTACAGGCATGCGCCACCGCACCCAGCTAATTTTTTTATTTTTTGTAGGAGGGGTGGTCTCAGTCTTGCTCAGCTGGTCTTGAAATCCTGGCCTCAAGCAGTCCTCCAACCTCAGCCTCCTAATGTTCTAGGATTATAGGCATGAGCCACCACACCTGGCCCTTTAAGGATTCGGTTTCCTGCTTTCTTCCTTTATTATTTCTTTTCTCTAAAGCCTGTGAGTGGTAACTTCTCCCAGTCTTTGAAAATAGCTTTATAGTAAGTTTTTCAAATTTTACTATAATTTTTGACTGATAGCTTATAGCTAAGTACAGACTTTTAGGATGATTATTATTTTCTTTCAGCATTTTAAAGATATTATTCCATTATCTACTGACATGCCCAGCTGTTGAGTGTACACTACCTATGTGCTATCAGTATAATTGCTGTTCTTTTATCTCTGGTTGCTTAAAAGAATTTCTCTTTTTAATTTATTTTGCTTTCTTGATACAGTGTATCTAGGTGTGTCTTTTTTTAATTTATTTTCTGTTGGAGTACGAATGATTCTTCAGTTTGAAGATTTAACTTTGGGAATTTTTCATCCATAATCTTTTGGAGCCTTGCTTCCTCCCCATTCTTTCTTTTTGCACTTCTAAAACATCCAGTAGAGGTATGTTGAGGTATGTTCTCAGTCTATTCCCTGTCTCTTTTAACCACTCCTTCATAATTTCCACCTCTTTATTTCTCTTTGGTGTACTCAGAGTAATTTCCTCAGATCTGTCTTCTAGTTTGCTAATTCTCTCTTCTGCTGTATCATCTTTGCTGTTTCACCTGTTTCACCTATTCATGATGATTTTAATTTTGGTGACATTATAATTTTAATTTTTTAATTAATTTTTTCGATATTTTTAATATCTAAAAGTTATATTTATTTCTTTTTCAAATCTATTCTTTGGATGCCTTGTCCTGTTCTTTTATTGTGGTTTCTATGCTTTATCTATTTAATAATTTTAATCATGTTTTATAACTAACCCTTTCAGATTCTTTTATTTTGTGTGTGCATATTCTCAATTGTTGAATCTGCATACTGACTCTCCTTTAGATTTGGTTGTTCCTTTGTGTAATTTTATAATGTTTTTTAATCTTGGGCCTTAGTGGAGGTTCTTCTAGGTTGTATATATTTGGAGTGGTTTTGCTTTTGCTTCCTGCTGTCATTAAAGTAGAAAAAAATTTGGAAGACGAGTTTTAATATAAATTTCTTTGCTTGGAGTTGCTGTACTACACAGATAGTATAAATACAGACCCTACACCTGCTTGTGGCAAGCCAGGGGTTTTGAATTCTCAAAGTTGACTTTTATTATTTTCTCATCTATCGTCCAGGCGAAGAGAAAACTTCTTTGCTGTTTCTCTATGGCAGGGATTTTCTTATTCCCATTTTGTGGACAGGGCTGTCCTTTAATGCTCTAGGCCATATGAAGGTAGCTCAGTTTCCCTCGCTGCAATCTGCAGAAACCACATTTCCCCTATAGACTATTATAGCATCATTGCCCACTTACTGCTCCAGCTTTGAGTTCTTTTTTCTTTTCCGGCAGCAGCAGATTTCTCTGTTTAGAGGGCCTGGTTGTGTTTTAAACTTTTTTTGGTAATTTAGCATTTCTAGGTTTTTATGGCAGGGCATGGGCCTGTGCATGTATTTCAATCTGCCACGTTTAATAAAGTTGATAGTAATTCATTTTTACCATGAGTGAGTTTTAATTTTAAATCTGATGCTAATTCATGTGCACTGGAAAGCTATTAATATGTTGCAAACTTCTAATATCGTGTTGGCATGTGTAAATGTTAGCAATTGTTATATCTTTTCCATGTGATTTTTTTCTCTACCATTTTCTTTTAATTATATACTCTTTGATTAGTACATTTTTTGACTCTTATGGATGAGGAAGATCAAAGTAACAAGGAGGAGACTTCAGAAGTTGAATTTTCAGTAACAGAACATCATTCTAGTCAGAAAACCTGTGTGTTTCCTACTGCCAGTTCAGCTGTCAGCCTTTCCAGTGACCAAAATACTACTACTCCTGGTATTGTTCTTCACTTTCTTCATTTACACATACTCTAATTTTCCATTATAATGTTACTGAACATTATTTACTGGGAATATAGTTATGAAAGGTTTGTGAAGTCATTTTGTAATATTTATTTCGGGGGAAGGAAAGGTAAAACTTGTGCCATTCACATGAACTGTGCCATTGTCACCTTTATAAGATATACTTACTGCAGCCGGGTATTGTATCCTGTGTAACTTACTAAATTTATAGCAACTGGAAGTACTATGATATTTGATTTTTACAAAAATTGAGAAATTCAAACTTTTCCAATTACAAGAACTTTGAATTTTAATTGGAAGACAAAATAATGGGTATTATTTATTAAGCCTCTACCATATGCCAGACATCACTATTTTACATGCATGAACCCTGGTTTAAGCCTGACCTCTGAGGTAGATATTATTATATCCCCATTTTACAGTTGAGTATATTGAGACTTAGAAAGGCTTAGTGCCACTTTTTGTTCCATTTCATTTGCAGGTAGCAATTAAACTGCTCTTCTTTAGTCCTAACAAATACATTTTGTCATATGAATAATAGGGCATAGGGAATATATCAGTTCAATGACTGGCAGTGGCTTGGAAATATATATATTTTTTAGCTCTCAGGTATTGATGATTAATAAAAATGACTTTATTGAGTATTTACAATATATTTTATTACCATTATTAAAGCAACATAAGCAGTAAAAAAGTGCTATTTTAAAATGGCATTGCTGTTATTTAAATAAAAGAAAAGCTTTAAGAAGCTGACTTTAAATCTTGCAATTATTTTCTCTTGTTCTTTCTAGATTCCATATTATAGTCATCAACATATGGGATAATCACTTCCACTTAACAAAGTTGCAAAGATCAAGTATCATATATAAAGCATCTAGCTGAGGATGTTTGATTGCTGTAGCTTCTTGGTCACTGGTAGCTTTCCTCTTTCCTCCTCTGGGGGAGGATTGACAAATGAAGTTAAACAGAACTTGGGAGTCTAGGTCGTAGAGGGTTCCAGTTGCATCTGAGAAGCTTAGACTCTATTTCCTACTTGGGAATCATTAGAGAATTCTGAGGAGAGAGATAAAATGAGGAGGTTTTGAGGAAGACTAGAATGGAGGTATAGGCCAGTTAGTAAGCTACTGAATTAATCTGACCTGTGAAATAATGAGAGTCTGAGTAGTGTTGTGGAAAAGGAAAAGAAGAAAGAGACCTTCTGAATAAGTAACCAGTGGTACTCAGTGATTAAGTAGATAAAAGGAGAAGAGCGAGAAAATGAATGGCAGTTTAGTGTTTCCAGAGTATAGGAGCAAGGATATAACTTGGGCCAGGCACGTGGCTCATGCCTGGAGTCCCAGCACTCTTAGGAGGCTGAGGTGGGAGGATCGCTTGAGCCCCCAGAAGTTTGAGGCTGCAGTAAGCTATGATTGCGCCCCTGCACTCCAGCCTAGGGCAACAAAGCAAGATCCTGTCTCTCCAAAAAAAAAAAATACTTTTACTTCACGGTCACACATGCCTGTAATCTTAGCTACTCTGGATGATGAGGCAGGAGGATTGCTTGAGACAAGATATTTCCAAACTCATAAATACAATCTTATCTGAATTTTAAGATATTTGGATTCC
>NW_012134970.1:1210034-1219920 GCF_000956105.1 Propithecus coquereli | reverse complement strand
AAAAAATTATTTAATGTTTAAAGGCAGAAGAAAAGGTAGTGGGAAAAGAGAAATTGAAAGTACTGGGTTAAGGAGATGATTCATACAGGATTATACTAGCTTCTTAGGATGGAAGAAAAGAGAAGGAGAAAAGTCAATAAATGGCATAACATATAAAGATGGATAAATTCAAATGCTTTTCTTTAGTATTTAATGTATGATAATAAATTTGGAAAAAACCATATTACTATATTTTAACAACGTACAGAATTTAGATGCTCTAATGGATATTTTCTCCAAAGATGGCATCTTAGAAAGATGTGTTGTCATTCCCTTGCTTTAATGATCAAAAATAGCTTATATTTCCTCTTTTGCAATTAGGTTCCATTTCTTAGGACATTGTTCTGAATATTCTTAATAGTGGCAAATAATTTATTCACTGAAGATGGATTGAATTTTTGCTAACAGACAAAAGTTATTCAGGGGCACTTCTGGTAAATGAAGTATGTGACCAGGCTGAATGTCACTGTTTGGAATTAAAAATAAGAAATTGTGGATATCAAGGAATAAAGTTGATCCATTGTGTTTAATAAATTGTCTATGAAAGCAGTTCCAAAGGAAGAGTTCCAAAAATGGTTTGAAAATGAAATAAGGTATACTCTCCCTTTGTAACTACTTTTAAAAGTATTCATTTGGATATAGCACTTTTCTGCTCTTTGATAAAAGAAATTAGTTTCATTTCTTAGTAGTCATACTTTTTATATCTGATGAATCTATACTTTCACCATTATTATTTTTTCTTTCAGTAGTTGAGGCTTTTCTTAACAATAACTGTATTGAGGAAGATCTTTGTCAGGACCAAAGGCACTGAATTCTATCATGTAAAACTGTTTATCTTTAAACATGAAATGATTTAGTTAAATTGCATTTGTTATCAAAGTGCTCTGGAGTTCTGCAAAAAGATGTTCTCCTTTAGCAATAGTGATTGAGAAGTATTAAACTTGCATAGGTTTGACAAGGTTTGCCCAGGTTGGTAGGTACTGTGGCCATGGGTCACGAACAGCAGAACAGCTGGTTGCTTACTTCCCTTTGATGCCTGACACTTCGGACTTCACCCTGAGAGGTCTCCGTCTTTGACAGTCTCACTGACTTCCCCTATGCAGCCCAGCCAGTACTGGAAGAGAATCCCTTCATGCCTTTTTTAGGAATAGGCCAACAGGGGCTACTCAAACACTGATAGAAAGTATTCTTCTCTTTTCAAAGTGTATGTTATCTTTTTCTCCTGAGCAAAAGCTCTAAGAGGTAGTATTATTACTAATACTAGTAATAGTATTATTGTTATTGCTATAATCTTAGGTTTATGTGAAGTATTTCCCTCTTAGTTAAATTTCATTAATTGCTATTAAGAACTCACAAATTCCCAGCCTCTGAGGACAAAGATAAAATCCTTGATTTGGGAGTTAATAAATAGAACAATATGTTTTCAAGAAACCAAAATTATTTCATATTAAAAATATGTGTATGTATAAGTTGTAGGGGCAGGTTTGGTTTATCTTGGGTCTAATCAAATCTTAAGGAATTTTTTTTTGAGAAGAGATGTCACAACACTTTTCCCTATGTTAATTCAATTCTCTTTTAGAGTTAAACATATAGAAGATTGACAAGAGTAAGTGGTTTGCTTTGAAGACATGTAGTTCATACTGAACAAACCTTAAAAATTATTCTTTGGGTCATGATCTTATAAGTAAATGGGTTCTTGGATTTAAATTAGATATTTTCCAAACTATATTGCTTTTAGATCACCAGAAGTTTTTTGTTTGTTTTTATATAAAGTTAATTGCACTCTAGTATTCTAAACAATGTACTAAGCAGAGTTGTTCCTTCTGAAGGATATTATACAGAATACTTGAGCTAGAAATGTAATTATCTTAAAGTGTAGACAATATTTACTACCAAATAGCATATTCAAGAGGAAGACAATATGCTGTACATATATATCTTTAAACCAATTTGGACATTTAAAAATATTTAATTTCTGGTTATATAATTTCTAAGTCAGGTCAATAATTGAAAGTAAAAAAAACGACTTGAAGTTTTTATTAATAATAATGTTTCTTTTTTAAAGGTATGAATAACAGTGATGAATTATTTGAGAGGTAAATATCTTGAGTAAATTTACAGTTTTACTTAAAATTTGCTATAAATATGTGTTCTGGAAATTTTGTTCACACGTGTATGAACTTTTACACTATACATCTTTTCATGGTGTAAAGGAGTACAGTTAAGTTCCCATTGGGAATAGGATGTTTTAAGAAATTGAGGATTATTATATCCCTTACTGTTTCGTACAGGTAATTAAAATACAATAGGCTATATTTGCTACATTATCTTTTACTAAATATGTATTAAATTTCAGTAGGCAGGACCTGTAGAGGTTTTCTCCTGGGCCTTATATTTGCTTTTTTAAGAAAACCTACTAAGTCATTAATTATCAGTTGTTAGGTTTTTCCACTGAGAGTTACTAGGATTACAGAAATAGAAGGAACAGCAGATATATGTTTATTATTTTGTATTCATTTATTACATGTTCATTTTTGCTTAATGTAATTAAGTTGTGGATACTGATTCATATTTCTCAAATTACATTTACAAATGAAGTGTTTCAGAAGATCCACTCCAGATGACTGGATTGACTGATATTGCAGACATTATTGATGACCTTATAACTAAAGATGGAATTTCCAGTGAGGAACTTGGCCTAACAGAACAACAAGCCAGGAATATCTCCAGGTAATCCCATTTAAAATATTTATGGTTCAAGAATGTTCAAAATTGACCATATTTTGATGTGATTTTTATGGAACAAATTCGAAGCTTAAAATAGATTTTTTTCTGCCTAAATGCATTTTGTGATGTGTATTTGTCATTCTTCCCTCTCCCCCAACAAGTGTAGTATATATCTGTATCCTGTGAGTTTTTCCAAGGTGTCTTCACTCTAAGTACAACATACTTTTAGTCCTATCTCTTATTAGAAGTAATTAATGATGTAGTTCCTGGCACTTTACCCTAAATATTAACCCTTAGAATACATTTAAATAGCTTTTCCTTGGATATTAGGTTAAAATGTTTCCTTACAATCTTCCCTGTGTCAGGAACTGGTTCCCGATAGAATGAAGGTTGACTCTCCTACTGATGCTTCCCCACGATACATACACTCCTGGTTTGTTTATATAACATAGTCAGCCTTATGAATAGCAGCTGTACTTCTTTATTTCTTAGTTCAATTCCACTTACTACCTCAGTGAAAATGCAGTGTATACTCAAACTTACAAAACTGTTAGCGGGAAATAGCATGCCAAAAAAAAAGAGAAAACTACGATTTCTATTTAATTAATGGAATTTATCTGCTATATTGTATATGATCTTGTATCAAGACCATGTAAACTCTAACTTCCTAAGCTAACACATTTAGTTACCTTCAATCGTTTTTTAAGTTAATGATCATGTTATCAACAATAGTCTATTAAATGTCAAGAATTAGTATAAAAATTAAATAAGGTTTCTGCTTTTGGAGATAGAGCTATAAGACCAAGTTATATCAGTGCTATGCGAGCTCAGAGGAAGAGAGTCAGCCAAAGAAGGCAGCTACACTAGTTCTGGATTTGAACCATATCTCAAAGGATCAATAGAATTTATGTGGCTGATAATTGGGAGAAAAGGTGTTCTAGGCAGAGAGAAGATAGTACACAAAGATGTGACTGGCAGTAAAGGACAAGGAATTAGGCGTGGCTAGAGTTTGTGCACTGGAAGGGGAGAGTGGGGCAAACTGGGAAACTCACTGAGCTCAGTCTTTCTATGAGTAGTACAGGAGTCAGCAAAGGACTTTCACTGGAAATAGGAGCCAATTAGAAGTCTTGCTTCAGTAGTCTAGAGATGAGGTGAATTAGAATGGAGAGTCTAGTGCAATAGGCGTGAGGCTGTCAGGAGGTGAGAATGACAGCTTTTCTACTTGGATGACTGAGTTGATAATGATTTCTTTAGCAAGATAGAGAATGCAGTTTTAGGTATAAGGTGCCAGAAGAACATTTTTTTGGTAATATTCATTGGTACCTTAGTTTTAAGTCCTCTGAGAAGCACATAGGATTTTGACAAGCAAGAGATTTATTTGGATAGAAGCCAAATAAATTGGAGGGGAACGAGAGAGGATGCCATACAAGGTGAGGACAGCTGTCAGACTGCAATGCCAATATGGGTCTGATCCTGTGCTGGGGGGGTCCCTGAGATCACCCCCAGGTTCAGTGGTTCACTAGGAGGACTCACAGAACTCGGCATATAGTCATATTGGTGGCTAGAATTTATCACTGCAAAAAGGTTCAAAGCAATATCAGTAAAGGAAAAAGGTACATGCAGTAAATTCCAGGGGAAATCAGGCAGAAGCTCCCAAGAATCCTTTCCCAGTAGAATCACACGGGACACACTTAATTCCTGCAGCAACAAGTTGTGACAACATGTGCGAAATGTTGTCTACCAGGCAAGCTCATTAGAGACTCAGTGCATGGGGTTTACTGAGGGTGTTCCCTGACATGTACCAAGATTCCAGACTTCCAGAAGGAAAGCAGGTATTCAGAATAAACCACATTGTTTGTATTTGCGACCCATCTTCCATGTAGGATGGTGTCTTCTTCACACTCTGGGTGATGCATCTGCCCCAAATCCCCATCTTGCACCGCCAGTTTTCTCAGACCACTCCTAGTATCACTTGCATTAGTTTGGATCCTCCAAGAAGCAGAAGCCAAGATGGGATTAGATGTACAAGAGATTTATTGAGGGTAGGGGAAGTGCTTGTAAGGGGAATAAGGAAAAAAAAAAAGAGAGAGAGGAGAAGCATCAGACCACAATATTGGTCTGAGGCCTCTCTGTGATGGAGAGAGAGAAAAGAAGAGGGTTGGGAGACAGAGTGTGGTGCATACTTCTAAGAATATTTCAGCCAGGTCAGTGTAAGACCTTAAGCCAAAATCACCCAGCGTATCACCTGTGTCTTGCAGGAATGGGCCTACTGCAGTGTCCCTGCCATGCTTAGTCATTAACTCGGGCCAGACCATGGGAAGTATGGCAGGGGCCTAAACATGGGGCTAGATCCAGAAGGGCAGCAGTTGAAGTCATCTCTGTATTATAAGTTTTGAAAGTTATTGACATAGTTCAGGGAATAAATTATAGATAAATCTAAAATGGAACCTTTAAGACATTAATATTGAGGTGGTGAGGAGAAAAGAAAGGAGACAATATAGGAAGCTACGTAGTGTTTTGAGAATTAGGAAAAGACCCAGGTAAGATAGAGTTAAAAGAAAAAGGGGAAAAGTTTAAAGCAGCAGTCCTTAACCTTTGTGGCACCAGGGACTGGTTTCATGGAAAACAGTTTTTCCACAGACCAGGGGTGGGGTTGGCGGGGAATGGTTTCAGGATGATTCAAGCACATTACATTTATTGTACAGTCAAACCTCTCTGCTAATGATAGTCTGTATCTGCAGCTGCTCCCCAGCGCTAGCATCACCACCTCAGCTCCACCTCAGATCATCAGCATTAGTTTCTCATAAGGAGCGGGCGACCTAGATCCCTCACATGCAGTTTACAGTAGGGTTCGTGCTCCTGTGAGAATCTAATGCTGCTGCTGATCTGACAGGAGGCGGAGCTTATGTGGTGATGGGAGTGATGGGGAGTGGCTGTAAATGCAGAGGAAGCTTCACTTGCTTGCCTGCTGCTCACCTCCTGCTGTGCAGCCCAGTTCCTAACAGGCCACAGACAGTCTGTGGCCTGGGGGTTGGGGACTGTAGCTTTAAAGCAAATGTTATAAAAAAGTTGTTGGTGAACTTTGAGACCATTTTCAGTGGATTTCAAGGACAGATTGGGGTGAGTTGACTAGAGATCATAAATGTGTACTACTTTTCAAGATGGGGCAAAATCTTTCCAAATGAATAGTATTTAGTCATGATATTTCTTACCTGCATAACAAATTTAAAGGCAAATGATGCCTTGCTTGTTAAATTTCCCAGAATTCAGCATTCTTCTGGCAGACATCCACAAAGAACTGAGAAGGAGAGAAGAGAGATTCAAGTCTGGATGAAAAGAAAACAAAAAGAAAGAATGGCAGAGTATCTAAAGCAGCTGGCAGAAAAGAGAAGGCAAGAACATAATCCTTTCTGCCCTAGAAGCAATCCAGTAAGTCTGCAGTATCAAGGATGATGGAATTATCACAGAATATGTGCGGTTTTTTCCTGGCAAATATTTGAGAAAAGGATTAACATATTAGGTCATTCAATACGAAATGTCTGATTTCGAATCAAAAGTGTAGTTTATTATATTTCAAACAAGAAGCAGTACAGTTAATCAAGTATGAGCCTAAACTATGGACACAGATTTGCCATCCTAACAGTAGCTTGTTTATGCCAGCAGCGAAGAAGCCTGGAGAACAAGTGGTGATAAAATCACGAAAAGTGTTTTCCATAGCCTGTTGAGAATTGAATATTTTTCCTTTCAAGAAGTGGTCCAAAGCCTGCAAGAAGTGGTAGTCAGTTGGGGCAAGGTCTGGTGAATATGGTGAATGACAGAGAGTTTCCAAGGCCAGTCTCTGTAGTTTGAGCAGTGTTTTTTTGTTTATTTTTTTTGCAACATGTGGTCTTGCAAGAGGATTGGCTTGTCTCTATTGTGCAATCTCAGCTGCTTAATCTCAAGCATCCTTATCATTTGATCCAATTGTCTGCAGTAGACATCCACTGTAATCGACTGACCACAGGTTTCATCACTCTGTAGTGGAGAATACCAGTGCTGGACCACCAGACACCATTAGCTTTTTTTGATGAATATTTGGTTTTGGACTGTGTTTCGGCACTTCATCTTTATCTAACCATTGTGCCAAATGCTTGCAATTGTCAGGAAGAATCCATTTTTCATCATATATAACAATACAGTGTAGAAATGGTATGCCTTCATGTCATAACAGCAAAGAAAGGCAAGCTTTGAGACAATTTCTCTTCTGACAGTCATTTAAATCATAAGGTACCCATCTATCCAGCTTCTTTACCTTGCTGATTTGTTGCAGTTGTCCAATATTGTTGGAATAGTAACATGAAACCTTGCTGCTAATTCATGCGGAGGTTGAGATGGATTCACTTCTATTACAGCTTTCAGCTCATCATTATCCACCTTGGTCCCAGGTTGCCCACGTGGCTCATTTTCAAGATTAAAATCACCAGAATGGAACTTCTGGAACCATCCACATACTATGTGTTCATTAGCCACATCCTTCCCAGACACTTCACTGATATCTTGAGCTGTCTGTGCAGCACTGGTTCCACAATGAAACTCATATTCAAAAATAACACGAATTTTTGACTTATCCATGGTTTCACAAAAGTTGGTCTAAAAAAATTGAAAGATAATCACAAGCCAAAAACCATGGGTTTGAAATAATGAGGATGTACCTTCACAATAAAAATAAAACAAGAAGTGTCGAAGTGAAAATGTCAGAGATAGCAACTGTCAAACTTAGCACTTGCAGAAATCCAACATTTCATACTTAATGACCTAATAATTTGGATGTGTTTCTTATTTGGCAGATAGAAAAGTCATCATTTTAAGTCAGGAAAAGTTAAGAAATTACCTTAAAATGTATCAGGATATTGTGCTTGATTGATGAGAATTGAACCATGTTTTCTTGAACTATCATAAATATTTTTTTCTCCCCCAGGCTAATTATGGCTCTAGCCTTTTAAGAAAATAAGGAGGTTGAGTGACCGGGTGACCAATTGGAACTGTTCCTTTAATTTTAAGAGTCAGTGGCAGTTGAAATAACTGTATTAAAGCCATTTTTAAAACTCAGTTTTCTATCCATAAGTTTACAATGAATAAAGAGAAAAAAAACAAACAATGGTCCAATCATGTACTAACAGAACAGTGGCACTTCTGTCTGTGTGTAATTTTGTTTTTTTTAACTGCCTTTTAAACTGTCAGCATGTATTTACTTACCCGTGAATATGGACATCACCATGTCTAGGTGAGGAGCAGTTTTCTTCAAACAGTGCAACAAAGCAGTCTTACTTTGATAGTTATAATACTAAGAAAATACATTTGGATTACAGTTTATCTTTTACTTAATCAAAAGTAAAATAAAATGTTAATATAATAGCACTTCATTGTTTCAGCATCATTAGGAGAACAAATTCTGTAAGTGAATTTTCCAGATAAGACTGTCCCATTTAAACACCAGGTAGTAAAATGTAGGTGAACTATTATTTAAAGTGTGTAATTTACTTACCTGCCTCTGAAAAGAGCATATTGGTGTTAATATAGCATTTTCTTGATAGCTGTGGAGACATGGTAGTGACCCTCAGGGATACTGAGGTACGTGACTAGAATCTTAAAGTGCATGCGTGTGTGTGTGTGTGTGTGTGTGTGTGTGTGTTCCCCATCCTGTGAAGAATGGGTTCAGACATCGCCTTCCCTGCCAAGACGGGTATTTGTATACACAAGGAGTGCAATACGCACTACCCGAAGGATGGATATATTTGAAACACGGACTTCGGTGGGGGGGGAACCAAGGGCAACACACGTAACCTAAACATCTGTACACCCATAATTTGCTGAAATAAAAAAAAAAAAAAAAAAAGAACGTAAATACCCAAGATGGTTATCCTGTATCCAGATTTAGAATAAATTAACTCCGAGGGCATAAGGCATAAGGACTCCTTAGTTCATAGACTTTGTGACATCTCATTCAAGATTGCAAACACTCATTTCTTTATTTTTAACATCTATTTGGGTAAAGAGATGGGATTAGTGACTGGTTAATGTAATTAAAAATTTCATTCGCATTTCTATCATAAATCAACAAGAGCTTTAATTTGTTACTGCTTCTCTATAGGATCTTAAGAAAGTAAATTTACTTCTGTGTGTCAATTTTTATATATATAATTGTGTATGAAAAGATTTAATCTCACATGTAACTCATGACAATAATTCTTAATGTTTTGGGATAAGATGTATGTGTCATTTGTTGTTTGCCTTCTGGGGCATAAATTTTGAAGAGTTTACAAGTCACAATGAACTCACTGCAGTAGGTTTTGGGTGAACATTTTAAAACATCAGAATGATGATTGTAAATGCCGATGACTCGTTTCTGCTTTATTAACAAAGCTCTTGGTGAGATTAATCACAAAATTGAGTACAGAATATAGGTGTTTTCATCCCTAACATGTTTCTGTTTTCCATTTTAAGTGAAGTTAATAAGGTTCTCCACTTTGAGAAAATATATTAATTCAACTAGTAAAATACAGGGTGTCCGAAAAGTCGCCATACATAGGGAAAATGGGAAATTGTAGCTAAATGTACTTTTATTTACAAAATATTCATTCATTACAAAATTTTACAAAATTTTTCCTTTGTATGGAGACTTTTGGGACACTTTATAGACTTTGCATTCCATTTATTAAATTGGATTTTACTTTAATTGTATGATGCTTAATTTAACATATTCATGTTTTGTGCTAGAGTGGAAAGCTTCATCAAATATGACAGTATTTTGTACTGCTTTCTATAATAAATAGCAGAATTATGTCTAATGGTTTAATTATTTGTATTGAATAATAATGAATTAACTGGATATTTCTTTTGCAGTTTTACATGACTTCAAGGGAAATCAGACTGAGACAAAAGAGGAAGCATGAAAAAGACAGGTGAGTTTGGTAGCTATATCCTGAGCAGTCTCACTAGCTTGCTTATCCTAGGCACAGATAAAGCCTTAGAAATTCTGTTTTTCACAATAGTCTCTTTTTTGTTGATAAACAGAAAATTGTGGGAGATATCACTGCAAGGAAAATAATGAGACTCACTAGCTTTTTTTTTTTTTTTTTTT
>NW_012134970.1:1198385-1209774 GCF_000956105.1 Propithecus coquereli | reverse complement strand
CGCCCAGCCGAGACTCACTAGCTTTTTAGGAATTGGCTTTCAAATATTATTTGTTTCATTCAATTTTTATGATTTTTATTTCTGCTATTCTCCTCCCTTTCCTAACCCAGATATGTATGTACATTTGGGAAATACTCCAAAGGCTAGAACTACAAATACCTTAAATAATACCGCCTAATTGTTTTCAGAAATCTGATAAACAGAAAGATTTGAACAGCATTGAACAAAGCAAATTCTAGGTGGTCTTGAAACACTATGTTCCCTCTAAATATATAAACTGAAAGTGACTCTTCTAGTAAATAATGTTTAATTCTTTGTCTAAAGATTGCTGCTCGCTGAAAACTTTAGTCGTCGAATCTCACAAGCATATGGTCTGATGAATGAGCTGTTGTCTGAATCAGTACAACTACCGAAACCATTGCCTAACAAACCCAGCACAACTCAACCGTCCAGATGGCAACGCTGCCCTTCTCCAAGAGGGTAAGGCAAGGGTTGGCATATCATTTGGCCAGATCACATCGGGCCTAATAAGAAGGAACATAGCACTTTTCTGACCCAAGTTCAGTGTATTTGCATCTACCCTGCTTAGAGTTATGATGATAAAGTGAAGAAAAAATAGCCCCATAATTAGGTCTGTGTATGTCGATAGAATCACCAAGGAAAAAGGCAAAAATAATACTAAATCTCTAACCAAGCTAGCAAAGCACTTCAGCATACCTGAAATATGAAATTTCTTAATATCTGTTGATTCCTGTTTCCTTTGCCTTAGTGTTTGGTTAATATTTGCTTCTGGAATTTGCCTTGTAACTGCTCTCCTTGTTTCTCCACTTGGCATAGTCACTCTTGCAGAAACAACCAGTCCCCATCATTTCTCCTTCTGCTACCCCTCCCCTGCCCAGTTATGCTCATTGTAGATATTATTATGTATTTCACCTTCATCACCTGCAGAGGACTTGGATATGAGTTCATTAGGCAGGAATTAATGAAACAGAATGCCAAAGGCTTTTAGTGTACCCATCAAGAGAATGGTGTACATTGTACCTGATAGGTAAATATTTATCCCTCACCCCCCTCCTTAGTTTCCAGTGTCCATTACACCACTTTATAACTGTGCATTCCCATCATTTAGTTCCCACTTATAAGTGAGAACATGTGTTGTTTGCTTTTCCATTCCTGGGGTACTTATTTAGGATAATGGTCTCCAGTTCTGTCCATGTTGCTACAAAAGATATTATTTCATTCCTTTCTGTGGCTGAGTAGTGCTCCATGTGTGTGTGTATATGTGTGTATGTATGTATATGTAAGTACACACACACGCTACATCTTTCTTATCTACTCATCCGTTGATGGGCACTTAGGTTGATTCCCTATCTTTGCTATTGTGAATTTTGCTGCAATAAACATACGGATGCAAGTGTCTTTTATGTAAAATGACTTCATTTCCTTTGGGTAGATGCCTGGTAGTGGGATTGCTGGATCGAATGGTAGATCTGCTTTTAGTCTTTGAGGCATCTCCATTCTGTTTGCCACAGAGGTTGTAATAATTTACAGTTCCACCAACAGTATTTAAGGGTTCTTTTTTCCACCACATCCACACCAACATCTGTTATTTTCTGATTTTTTAATAATGGCCATCCTAATTGGGGTAAAGTGGTATCAAATTGTGGATGGACTTTTTTTTTTTTAAGAGACAGGGTCTCATTATGTTGCCCAGGCTGGAGTACAGTGGCTATTCTCAGGTGCAATCATAGCACACTACAGCCTCAAACTCCTGGGAACAAGCAATCCTCCCACCTCAGCCTCCCCAGTAGCTGGGACTAGAGGTGTGCACTGCTAAGCCCAGCTTAATTTGAGCTTTTTAAAATATTAAAGTGTATCCCTGATACGAGATTCTAAGGATATAATAATTTATGTAATTTTTATTTTAGAGAGAATCAACATGGTCACAACTGTCCATTAAATCGACCTAGAAAAGTCAGATATATAACCAAACCAAGTTGTACCCATAAGGGAAAACCTTCTGGGCAACCTCAAGGCTCACCTTGGTCACGTGGTAAGATTTAAAGCTTTTTATCATGTGTGATTTGCACCTATTCCTTCTTCAAAGTTGTGTTTTCGTTAGTAAAAGCTATAAATCTTAGTAAAAAAGGAATTCTTCTTTCAACAGAACATAAGGGATTGATAAAGACTTGGCTGTACTGGGATTTTGTGTTGCTGTGAAATAAAAAGGCCCTAGGAATCTTTTTAACCTAATGGCCTTTAGAATTTGAAGTCAGTGAATTAGATACAACTTGTTCAGGAGTCTGTTTCCTTTTTATGTCTGGCTAAAGATGTTGTACAAATCAAGTTCTGATAGATTGCAGAATGGATATATCACGGAAGAGGAAAGCTAAGAAGCTCAGATTGAAATAATATCATGTTTTAAACCTTTAAACATTCTTTTCCACATTTGAAGATATATTTATTTATTGCTAGCCTTTCTTTAGTTAATTTTGCTATATTTGGGTTTTGATTACTAAAGTAAAGTATAGTTATTTATAAAATGATTATAAATTAAAAATGTATAATAATAGCTGACATAGAAATGCATGCAGTTAAAAAATGTCTAACAATAACTAACTCATGTGCCAGATGCTGTTTAAGCTCTTTAATTACAACCTTTGGGAGATAGGTGCTATTATGTTCCCATTTTAAAGATGAGGGAACCAAGGCAGAGAAAGCTTAAATAACTGCCTAAGATCAGATAGCTAGGAAGTGGTAAAGCCAGTATTTAATCCCAGGCTGGATTACTTAGAACCAACACTTGAGTATGCTGACGCAATTTAGAAAATTGAAACTTCCAGAAATTCTAGTCCTTTAGATAAAACTCAAGTTTGGTTAACTCTTGGTGTTTGATTACAAAAGCAAATACTGCTCTTTTTAAATTAAAATTTCAAAAGAGTAAACCATGCTTTCTTTTCTTTTGTTTTTTAAATTTTATTTTACACCTGATATATTTGCCAGAATTAAATAAAAGAATATCTAAATTTGCCAAGGTTTTAAAAACCTGAACCATGGTTTCTTAATATCTGATGAAAAAGGCTTGGATTATGTGAAGATATGCCTTTCTCTTGTATCTGTCCAATTTCAGGCCTTAATTTTTACCTTGCACTTTCACCACTTTGACTGTTGTAGCTACAGTCCATCCTTCTCGTCTCACCTGCCTATGCTGGATTAGACTTGATGAGTTTTTCCTGCTACTGTTTGGCTCAGAAGCCCTTAGTAACTCTCACACCCACTGAGATACATTTAGACCCTCTACCAGGCCTTCAGGGCATCCTCCGCGTGTTCCCCTTCTGCCTCTGAGCCTGGCTTCCCCATATAATCTGTGCGCGAAACAGCTTGCTTTCCACTTACATGCATGCTTTTGTGCTCCCGTTCCTCAGTTGAAATTCTCCCTTATATTTTGAAAGTCTCACTTCTGTGTCTTTGAAGACATCCCTAATCTTCTTTAGTTCTTCCAACGTGATATGTAATCAGTTTTAAATTCTACATTCTCATTTCTAAATTGAGGGTAATACTTAACGTGCTTGGTTGCTGTGAATATTATAGATAAATGGTGGCTAAAGCGGTTATTGGTTTGTCTTTGAACCCTTAACCACGTTTATGTCCTTCTTTCAAGCTTCAGCACTACAACAACAGGTCTTATGTTGTAATGACTCATATTCTTTTTGCCCTATACTAGATTAAATTCTTTGGGCATAGCGACATTCTCTTACTAATTTTTGTGTTACTTCTCACATTGAACAAATGAGAAACACTTGAATAATTTGATTTTATTTAACTGTTTTGCCTAAAAACAGCTATTTGTAGACAAAGTATTTTTCAAGGATATTAATGTGTGGACATTAGAGTATTCATACCATATCAGAGAACAATACCATATACCTGGCTTTATAGCTAAGCTGTCACTTAGCTTCCCTAGACCTTTAAGGCATAGATAAAAGAGGCAACTTTAGCGACTTATGGATATACCGACTTCTCTGCCTGCCTCAGTAGTGCAGGCTCTGGCTTCCCTGGTTCTTGTGGCCTCTACATGCCCAGAACCCAAACATTTCACTTACATTTGAAAGTTTGGCCCCCCCAGTACTGGGGGGGAATAGGAGAAAAACTCAGACATGACTGATCCCAGGCCTTTTCCCAGTCAAGGAGATGGATAACCTGAACTCCAGGTTAGGACAAGTTCAGTCTTTGTACACATGGGGACGTGAGGCTCCATCAAGATTTTAAAATTCTCTGACATTCATTTGTAAAAGAACTGTTTTTCTGGACACACTTGTGAGTTTGACTGTATGTTGCTATTTATTTGGTAAAGCAGCAGTGTGCGGTTTCTGGCTAATTTCTTCAGCAATGCTTGCAAATCATTAGCAGTCCTTTTTTTGCTTACTTGTGCTCAGTTCTATCAAAAACAATATAAAGCTCATATGATTAGTAACCAAGAAGCATCATAGGTGTAAGAAAAGAAAGGTTTAGGTTTTAGAATCATCCAGACCTAGGTTCATATCCAAGCTCTGCTGCTTACTTTGTTCCATCAGATAGGTTATTTAAAACCTACCCATAGAGTTGTTGAGGATTATAGTAAAACATTTGCATAACATAGATAGCAAATGGTTGCTTTTAACCTTTAAGAAACCTTATTTAATCATCCTGTTGATAAAATTTAACTTGGTGTTTTGTCTAGGTGTTTACTGCTAGTAGGCTTATTATGTCCTTGGCTTTTCCAGTTGCCAGAGATTTTGTCAAAACACATTTGCCATTTAAAAAAGTACCATGGTTGTGCCCTAAGGATACCAAGTCTCAAAGTAGAGTTTTCCTTTCTTCTGCACTTTTGTTTTATTTTCTTCATTCAAATAACCCACCAGTTACTAGGCCCTGCTGTGAGTAAAGCTTGGTGAGCAGTGTCAGAGCTGATCGGGAGAACATTTCTGTCCTCAACTTACAATATGATATGTGAAAAATCATGAGTACATACAGAAGGTTACAAAATTGTGTGTCTGTATAGGAACTGCCACTTTTACCATACAGAAAAAAGCTGGTGGAGCCAAAGCAGCAGTAAGAAAGGCTGTGCAGTCTCCAGTTACCTTCCAAAAAGGTAAGGGATAAATAAAGAATAGGAAGTTCTTAGATTTAATACTACATTTTAAAAAATCATAAATTAGTCTTAGAATTGCAGGGTGTGGCTGCGTACTGCAATGGTTCAGAGACAAGACTTTGGAATTGCTTTTTGGAATCCTAGTTCACCAGTTACTCCGTAACCTTGAGCAAATTTGTAACCCGTTTATGTAAGCCTTAATTTTCCCACCTATGAAATAGATTATAATAGTGAGGCTGTATGTAACAACCCTGGTAAGTAGGCAGGGCAAGTATTATCCCCGTATCACAGCTAAGGAAACCAAGGCTTAGAGAAGTTAAGTGACCTGCTCAGATCTCCTTAGAACAATAAATACAGTAGCTAACAGTTATAGAACACTTACTCTATGCCAAGCATTGTTAACACCTTATGTACATTATCTCACTTAATCCTCACATAAATCCAGTGAGGTCTTGGAGCTATCACCATTTAAAGAAAAGGACTAAATTTGGTAGGGATTATGATGAAGAGAAAGCACTGGTTTATATGTACTAGTAAAATGATGAAAAATGTGAAGTAATTAGCCTAGTCCTGCTATTCCTTTCACCATTGCTACTTCCTTTCTTTGAAGATCCATCTTTCCGTTTAGCACATCTCTCTTCAGCTATGTCGAATCTGCTATTTAACTCGGCTATCAAGTTTTTAATGTCAGTGGATACATTTTCTAGAAGGTGTATTTTGTTCTTTTTCTATTCTTTTCCCCATGTATGAATTAAAACCCAGGCTTCTAGTAATTAGGATTAATTTGAATCCTATAAGCATCATTTCCTGTGCTTTTAATTTTATAATACCAAGCTAGTTTTTTTTCCCTCCTTCAAAGTCTCTTATTTCATCTTCTGTAAAATATTTTCTAGTTTAGAGTACTCAGTAGCTTTTTTATTCTTTTCTAAGCAAATATCTAGCAGTGTCTAATTCAACAGATAAAATGCTCCAAAATACAATGTGGCCTTCCAAAACAGTTGAAATTATTTGTACATTTATATTATTGTTTTTGAAAGCTCTAGAGATTCAGGGTTTTGTTTTTTTCAAGTGGATTATGATCTAATATGAAGCTTTGTCCATAGAAAGCCCTCAGTTATTGTCCAAGAAATTGTGTATGGCTCCAGGTTTCTAGCTTGAATACTTAGCTAGACTGTGGCCCCCTAATTGACACGAGTAGGGCAAGAGGAGGAGCAGAGTTTCCTTTTTGGGGTGGTAGAGGTAATGGGTTTAGTTTTATTCAGTTTCCGATTTCTCAGGCTAGACTATGTAGATGGTTTGGCAATATGTTGTGAAGAAACCGAGGGGCAGTAACTACTGCCCTACAGAGAAAGAGCACTTGCTCTCTGAGGGAAGCCAGTGTACTTGCCAGCTCAGTTTCTACTGTGGTGTTTCTTCTTGATACATCACTTACCTTTCTTTCACCTTAGAAAGCTTTTACCATCCACATTGGGGCAGCTTGAAAAGCTTTTACATATGCTCAGTTTCACGGAATTCTTCTCATATTGTATTTTTATCTCAAGATTGGATATCCCGAATAAATCCTAGAGAAATGCATTATGATCTGAAGAGAATGAAATTACAGAGCCATCCCTGGGTAAAGCAAGGTGGGAGAAAGCCAGTGATAGCCTCTGAAGATTTGTAGATACCCCACGGGGGAAGGTTTATCCTAAAACGCGGGACTGTTACCTTAATTTCAGCAGACTTGGTGGTGGTTTGAGTTTTGTCATTCTTTCCAGATGGCAATAATTATGCTCATTTGACAAAATAAGAGTGCTAAAGCTTAGATACCAAATTAATTGTAGTAGAGAGGAAGTAGGATTAGTTGGTGTTTGCTAATCTCTTGTTATATCCTGAATACTAGAAGGAACAACTTCAGCACCTTGCTGCCAACTAGGAAGCCTACTCTTGTGTTTATATTGCTTATCCACCTTTTGGTTTCTCTCTCAGTCTCATTTTTTCTGTGTTTTAACCACTACTTACTCTTCCACAATGTGTGTTCACATAAACATTCCTGTTGTCTGCTCCTAGATTTTTTTTTCAAAAAACTTTTCAAAATTTGTTTCTTATTAATATTTACTGAAATTATTTTAACATGGAACTTTCAGTGGCATCTCAAGATACTCGGTGATGTCTTTAAGTGGCAGAAAAAAAGTCAAACCTTTTTCAACTAGAGCACAGTTCTCAATTGGCTGTTAAGGTGTCAGGTGCTACCAAATGATGTTAACTTTGTTGGCTTTCAGACTCTTGGGGCTAGTCAAAAGAAAAGTCCCTAAGCCCTCTTGCACTGCTGTGCCCCACCCGCTTTGGCACTAATCCAGGAAGAAGCTTTTAGAAAGCTGCTGCCTTGAGGATCTAAGTAAATAGATCCTTCCTCTTTTACTTACAGATATGAAGAGTATCTTAAGGGCGCTCTGAGTACTATTCTCCCTTCACCCTAAAGAGTAGAAAGTTAATACATTAGTTCAGGATCTAGGGGTAGATCATCTCTACCATCTTGGGCAAATTACATAGCCTCTCTAAGCCTCACTTTCCTCATTTTTAAAATGGGGATAATAACACTTTCCGCATATGATTGTCATGAAGAGTATTCATTCAGCAACCATCCATTGAGCTCCTTCTACATACCAGTCATGAACAACACAGACAGTAGCACATAAATAAGGGAGAGTGTGGCTGGTTAGGTGGAGCTACTTTAGCAAGAGTGGTTAAAGGTCTCTTTGAGAAGGTGATGTTGGAGTGAAGATCTTGAATGATAAAAGGGGAGTGTTATGTAAAAGTATGACAGCAGTTCCAGGCGGAAAGAATAGTCAGTTCAAAGTCCTGATACACAAACAAATTTGGTATGACAGAAAAGATCACTGTAGAACAGTGGCCCAGAGATACGGCTAGATACTGTAGGCTAAGGCAAGGAGTTGGATTTTACCCTGGATCCACTGAGATTCCATTCAAGGGAATTCAGCAGGAAGACAATATAATTTATATTTTAGAATATGTGGGGGGAAAAGAAGAAGGCAGATAAGAAGAGAGATTGCTTGGGCTAAGGTTGTAACACTGGAAATGGGAATCATTAGATTTGGGATATGTTTTGGTTTTTTTAGTTTTTGTCTTTTTTTAATCTATTTTTAAAATTTCTTATTTATTTTTTTGGGGGGGATATATTTTGAAGATAGACCAAATTAGGACTTGCTGATGGATTGGGTGTAGTATATATAAGAAAGAAGAATGAAGAACAAGTGGATTTTACCTGGGAATTTCCTGGGATGAGGAAGTTTAGGGGCAAAAATTAACAGTTTGGTTTTGGACATGTTAAAGTTCAGATGTTTATTGTACATCCAGTAAAGGTGTCAAAAAGGCAGTCAGCTCTATGAAGCTGGAGGTGCAGGTTTGAGAGAGCTGTCAACATGTGGATCATACGTAAAACCATAGACCTACATGAGGTCAGCTGGGAAGAGTTGAGGTGTGTTAGAGGACCCAAAGACCAGGCCCAGGGCACCCTGGTAGATTAGTTTAAGGGGCTGAATGTAGGTAAAACACCTAGCCCATACTAAATGCCAAAATGTGTGCTGTTATTGTTTTAGTGGGCTTATTTTTTAGAGGTATTCTCAAGTACAGAACATTGGTAGAGTCATAAAATACCAGATGGGTCCAAAGTTCTGCACTTTTCCCTCTTTTCCCCTTCTTGAGGGAGTCACATGTCTGCTTATTGGGGACCTGTGTTTACTTCCCATCTTACCCCATGTGTTGGGTGTTTCTTCTGGAGGTTACCTTGGTGAGGGGTAGAACATACTGTAACATTGACTTTGGAACATTAAGTGTGTTAGACGGGGGACGTTCCTCTTACAGCCTTGTGTAGAGAAGCCTTATTGGTTAAAGGGTTTGCTAAGCTGCCTGGAGACACTAGCTAGAATGAAAGTTTGTTTTCAACAAATACTGATACAGTAAGGAAGAAAGGGCGATAATACGTTGTCACCATACTTACTAACCTTACGCCCGTGCCCAAAGGCAGATTGTAGGCATGAAACCTAGGTGAAGATGCCTAAAACATTGCTCCTAGGAAATTTCCACAAAATTTTCCATAAAAGGCAAGAAAAATCTAGCTCTCCGAGTTCACGCATCTTTGAAGTCAAGACTTCTCCACAGTTCCGTTGTATCTGTGGCCTCTCTTCCCTAGACTTTTTTGTCCTAGAGATTAATTACCATCACTTTCCAAATCCAAAGAAGGCCAGATTCAATTTCTACCTCACACACTGACGGAACAGAAATTGTTAGAACCCTAAAGTGAACTACATCCAGATTTGATTTAAATATTAGGTAAAATGTGATTGCCTTGGCTTTGATGACAAAAGTCACAGTAAATTAACAAATGAATGAATGAGTCAGTCCCAATGTGTGCTTTGTTCTTATCCCTTAAAAGGCTCTAATGCTCCATGTCGAAGTTGGCAGCATACAAAAAAGCGTGGATGTGCTGGGCTTGTACCTCAAACCAAGCAGGAGTGTGTAGAGTATGAGAGAGAGGAGACTGTGGTGAGTCCCTGGATGTTACCCTCAGAAATCCGTAAGATCCTCCATGAGAGTCACAATTCCCTTCTACAAGTAAGCATTGTTCCAGATTTTAATTTGTCTCGTGATTGTTCTGTGTTCTTCAGTGTCTTTTGTTTGTGTTTTTGGCATATGTAGAAATACTGAAAGATTGTTAGGTCAGTTTGAAATAGTAATTCAAAGCGTCTACCCTTTTGGCTTAGTTATCCAATGTTTATCTTTCAGAATTCTCCTTGACTTTGTATTTCTTTTTAACTAAAAAAGCAAAAAAACATAAGAACAGTTAATTGTACTATAGGTATTAAAATCCATTCTGTCCACTCCTTAGATCTGGTGCTAGCATCTAATTGTGTCAGGTGATGTTCAGCTCATTGTCAATCCACACGTGCCCGGCAACCACAGCCCTGGTTCCCTTCACATAGCCTTCAGCCCTTTTGATGTATGGGCAACTCGGGACCTTTGGAAAGCTTAGTTCATGTTCCAGTTGTTTTTTCTCAGGGGCTAGGACCACAACTATCTTTTTAGTTTTTTTATTTTTTATTTTTTTCCTATTTTAGAATATTATGGGGTTACAAACATTTTGGTTACATGTTATGATTTTGCCTCACCCAAGCCAGGATTAGAGGCTTGCCCTTCCTCCATACAATACTCGTGGCATCCATTAGTTGTCATTTTATCCACCCCCACCCTCCCAACTACCTATGAATATTACTACCATGTGAGCACCTTGGTGTTGATCACTTAGTGCCAATTTGATGGCGAGTACATGTAAAGCCTATTCTTCCATTCTTGTGATACCTCACTTTGGAGGACAGGCTCAAGCTCTATCCAGGATAATATAAGAGGTGCTAGATCACCATTGTTTTTTGTAATTGAGTAGCATTCCATTGTATACATATACCATATTTTATTAATCCACTTATGGATTGAAGGGCACTTGGGTTGTTTCCACATCCTTGCAATAGTGAATTGTGCTGTCATAAACATTCAAGTGCAGATGTCTTTATCACAGAATGTCTTTTGTTCCTTTGGGTAGATGCCTAGTAGTGCTATTGCTGGATCAAACGGTATTTCTGTTTTTAGCTCATTGAGGTATCTCCAAATTATTTTCCACAGAGGTTGTACTAATTCACAGTCCCACCAGCAGTGTAAGAATGTTCCTATCTCTACATCCTCGCCAGCATTTGTTGTTTTGGGACTTTTTGATAAAGGCCAGTCTCACTGGTGGTACCTCATTGTGGTTTTGATTTGCATTTCCCTAATGACTAGAGATGTTGAGCATGTTTTTATATGTTTGCTGGCCATTATTCTGTCTTCCTTTGAAAAGTTTCTGTTCATGTCCTGACTGACTATCTTTTTAATTCGATAGGACTTGTCACCAACTGAAGAGGAAGAGCCAGAGCCTCCTTTTGGGGTGGGTGGCATGGACAGCATTTCTGAGAGCACTGGCAGCATCCTCAGCAAGCTTGACTGGAATGCCATTGAAGACATGGTGGCCACTGTGTAGAACAAGAGCCTGAGTGTCCGCTGTGCCCTGGACCTGTAAGACCTGGATATCATTCTGTTTCCAAGCACAGGCCAGCACCTCAGTAATGTGGTTCTGAAAGATTTGTGGGTTTGAGAGAGAGAAGCAATGGGAATTTACCACCTGTAGCCACATTATTACCTGGATTAGCCATTTTAAGAGGGAAAATAAAC
>NW_012134970.1:1183067-1196629 GCF_000956105.1 Propithecus coquereli | reverse complement strand
CAATCAGAAATGAAAAAGATATTACAGTTTATATCACAGATATACAAAACATCCATGAATACTATAAAAATCTCTATGCATATAACCTAGAAAACATACAGGACGTGAACAAATTCCTGGAAACACCCAACCTGTGAAGACTCAATCAGGAAGAAATAGAACCCCTGAACAGACCAATAATGAGCAGTGAAATCAAAGCAGTAATAAGAAGTCTCCCAACAAAAACAACAAAAAGCCCCAAAGCAGATAGATTCACAGCTGAATTCTACCAGACCTACAAAGAAGAGCTGGTACCCATCCTACAGAAATTATTTCATAACATCGAGGAAGGAATCCTCCCCAAGTCATTCTATGAAGCCAGTATCACCCTGATACCAAAGCCTAGAAAGGAGACAACAACAACAAAAGAAATTATAGACCAATATCCCTCATGAATATAGATGCAAAAATCCTAAACAAAATACCAGGAAAATAAATTCAACAGCACATCAAAATAACAATAATCATCCACTATGACCAAGTGGGCTTCATCCCAGGGATTCAAAGATGGTTCAACATATGCAAATCAATAAATATGATTCACCACATAAACAGAAGAAGATCATATGATCATCTCAATAAATGCAAAAAAAGTATTCAACAACAAAATCCAGCACTCTTTCATGAAAAAAACCCTCAACAAACTAGGCATAGAAGGAATTATAAAAGCCATATATGACACATTTTTATTTCAGCGTTTGTCAAATATGGCTTTCTAAACCTTACTGTAGGGCACAGTTCTTAATTTTAAGGTTGGGCTTTCTGGTGTCTAAGCTGGATGTGTCAACTATTAATGAGGTGTTAGTGCTCCACTCTGGCTGGGCTGAGACTCCAAAATCCCCCAGCACTGCTGAACTTCTGGTATCTCTGTTCTTTCTCAATTATATAGCAAATGCTTTCTGGTAAGGTGCATGTAGTCTTGCACTGTGCACCAGTAGCTTAGCCCTTGGTCAAGACCTCACAGGGAATTTTCACATGGACTTTAGCAAGATAATATCAAGCCTGATAAGAAGAAATGTAGGAATGAGAGAATGGTGGCTAACTAGACACAGGTAGCATGTGCCTCCTCCATGATAATAACCAGAATAGGAAGTAGATTCTCACATTTTGAAGAGATTGTCTAGAAGAGAATGCTGGTATTCACCAGGGAAGCAACAGAAAGCACCAAAAGTGGGTAAGGAGAGGGTTCAGGGCAACTTGCCCAGCCTGGGGCTGGCTAACAGCCAGGAGAAGGTCCTCGATGTGGAGAAACAGTAAGGGACAGAGAGACCCCAGGGCTCTACTCTCTGAGACAAGCACTTACAGTCATGGCTACAAGAGAACCCCCTGACCCATGTAGTTCTTTGGCCTAACATAGGGAACTACTTGGAGACTGCACAGAGACATTGCTCCAGAAAGAGAACTCCCACGGAATCCCCTGGGCATCTGAGCCTAGAGCAGCTTGACACTGGGCACCATTCTGAGAACCTAGATACCAGGGAACCATAGCCATGCCTGCAGCCACTGCATGGCTCTGAGGAGGGATAGAGAAGCGCAGGTGCTCCCATGCACCCCTGGGAAGGTCTCCACTGACCCGCATTTGATTGAGATGTGAGCAGACTGCATTTTCCACAGTTTCTCTCCTACGCTGCCTGCCTGAGTGTGAACCCAGCCTTTCTGGTCGCAGGTCTAAGGTGCCATTTTGTGAGTTATTCACTGGATGGAGACCCTCAGGCTGAGTTTGGGTTTGATGTGGCTGCAGCCCCCACCTGGCTGGGGAGAGGCAAGGAAATCAGGCTTTCCAGCACACATCTGAGATGGTGCCCCACCATCCTGTAGCCAGGAGGTATGGGACCAAGCCTGGAGCAAACTGCACTTCCCACAGTTTCCTGCCAAGGTAGCCTGCCTGAGAAGGGACCTACCCTCTCTGGCCACAGGCACAGAGAAGGGAGTTGAAGCCAGGCAGCACCCTTCCCCCAGGCTAAATTTGGGCTGACACAACCCTGCCCAGCTGAGGAGGGACAGGGGAGTCCAAGCTGTCCTATATACTATTAGGACAATTGCCACTGCCCTGCTATAAGCTGCATTGTGACTCAGACGCAAGCAGATGACACTCCATCCAGCATCTTGCCCACATTGTTTGCCTGGAAGAGGTCCCACCCTCTCTGGTCACAGGTCCAAGGTGCCATTTGGAAGTTCAAAGCTGGGCAGCCCAGGAAGGGATGTGGAGACAGGGACCTCTCCCCTTCCAACCATTTAATGCTGCAGACATAGCCACCTCTGCTCCCAAGCATGAGCTTTTGGTGCAGGGAAGCTGTGGGACAACCAGTTCTAGGCTAGTGCGGGGGTTGGGGGGGGTGGGTGTACATCACGAATAGTACTCACCGCACCATGCCTCGGTTCTGCATGGAGGATGCGGCTCATTTCTCTCCCTTCATGGACAGGCAGTGTTTTTGCAGCTTTCCAGACATAGGAATCTCAGCTCCTGGGTCTCTACATTGTTGGATCCAGAGCCAATTTGCCCTAGCACCCACTTGGACCATGGTAGCCTTAAGGGATTGGTGGATCTCAGGGGAACTATGGATCTCCCAGAGCTTGGTCGTTCAGGGTGGGTCACTTTCAGCTGAGAGGAGGGTACAACATGTAAGAGGGCCTCTTAGAACAAAGGGGACCAGGGGCTCCCACCATTTGGGGCCTTCTCCTTCTCCTCCCCTCGCCCACCAGCTCCTGCTGAGGCAGTTGTGGTGCTTTCTACTTGGGACCAGTGAGGGTTCCACATGGGAAGATTAAGCCAGGGCACATGGGTGTGGCTTCCCTGCCTCTGACAGAGCACCTATCACACCCAGGATATCACGGTGCTTGGGGCACATGCCCTTCCCTCAAAAAAAGCCATAGCAAATGCTTTTGTGTTCCACAATTACTAAAGTTACTGTGTCTCCTGAGGGAGGGCAGAGCTAGCAGTCCCCTTCCTAAGCTGCCTGTTTCTTCTGGGAGCTCCAGGTTATCCTCCCTGGAGGTGAGTCCCTGGCACAACCACACCTCCCCTGGTCAGAGCATTTCAGCCGCAGCCTACCGCCAATCCAGTAGTCCTGCATACATCAGGACGAGTTGCCCCCACCACCTCTGCTACAGCTGGGTTAGGGTGGGAGCTAGGAATCTGGGCACTTTTGTGCCCCTAGAGGACAAAGACTGGTATCACTGCCAAGAGAGTCATGAGCAGCATGTGCATCTCACAGATGCATATCTCTATTAATAACATCGAGGGGTCCACCCCTCTTGTCCCAGGCTCACAGTGCATCCACCCTTCTCCTGCCTGAGCATTCTTTAGGAGCAGGAGATCACCCCACCCTTCAATATCACAGCCAGCACAAATTCAGGGAGGCTTGAGGGCAAGTTTGCTAGCCCAGTCTAGGTCTGGTCTCCCCAAGGCTCAGGCATGCCGTCCACGGGCCTGGGATCTGGGGATTACCTAACATAGTCCACAGCCCCTAGCACCTGAACACTCTCACAGGGGCCTGAGGTCAAACTGGCCCAAATTGTCAGCAACACCACTGCACAAGCCAAAAGGCAGTATACCTCTCCCTCTCTACACTGAGCAACAGAGGCGAACAAATCAGTTTCAAGCGGAAGGAAGATGTTCCGGATGAGAAGGAACCAGCATAAGAACACTGGCAATATTAAAAAACATGCTCTCTTGACACCCCCCCCAAAATCAAGTATCCTTCCAGCAATGGACTCCAACCAAAAGGAAATTTTTAAAATGTCAGATATGGAATTCAAAATATGGATTGCAAGTAAGCTCAATGGAATTGATGAGAAAGTTGAAAACATAAAGAAACCAAATAATAATAATTATTATTATTCAGGACATGAATGAAAAATTCACTAAAGAGATAATTTTTTTAAAAAAATAGAACTTCTGGAAATGAAAGAAGCATTTAGGGAATTTCAAAATACAGTGGAAAGTCTTAACAACAGATTAAACCAAGCAGAAGAAAGAATTTCAGAGATTGAAAACAAGGCTTTTGAATTAACCCAGTCAGTCAAAAATAAAGAAAAAAGAATCAGGAGAAATTAATAAAATCTCTGAGAAATAGGAGATTATATAAAATATCCAAACATAAGAATCACAGGTATCCCTGAAGGAGAAGAAAAAGGAAATGGCATTGAAAACCTGTTGGAAGGAATAATGAAGGAAAACTTTCCTGATCTTGCTAGAGATTTAGATATCCAGATACAAGAGAATCCCTGGAAGATTCAATGAAAATAGGACACCACCAAGGCACATAGTCATCAGTATGGATAAAGTCAAAGTAAAGGATAAAATCCTACAAGCTGTGAGATGAAAGCATCAAGTAATGTAAAACCCATCAGATTAACAACAGAATTCTCAAAAGAAACCTTGTAAGCCAGAAGGGATTGGGGTCCCAACTTCACTCTTCTTAAACAGAATAACTGTCAACTAAGAATTTTGTATCCTGCAAAACTAAGTTTCATAAATGAAGGAGAAATAAAATCTTTTCCAGATAAGTAAACAATAAGGCAATTTGCTATCACTAGACCTGCCCTACAAGAAATGCTCAAAAGTGCTCTAAACACCAAAAAGAACAGCTGATGCTCACCAGTGCATAACACTCAAAAGTAAAAACTCACAGCTCTTTATAAAACAGTAACACAAGGGAGAATACAAAGCAACTAGGGAACAATCAGTATGATGACTGGAACAGTATCTCATCCAAATTAACATTGAATTTAAATGGTCTTTATGCCCCACTTAAAAGATACCGATTGATGGAATGGATAAAAAAACACAACCCAAATATCTGTTGTCTTTTTGAAAGCCATTTAACTCACAGTCACCTAGACTCAAGGTAAAGAGGTGGAAACAAATATTCCACACAAATGGAAACCAAAAATGGGCAGAAGTAGCTATTCTTGTTTCAGGTAAAACAGACATTAAGTCAACAACAGTAAAAAAGGACAAAGATGGTTATTATGTAATAAAGGGATCAATTCAATGAGAAGATATAACTATATGAAATATATATGTACCTAACTCTGGAGCTCCCGGATTCATATAAGAACAAATACAAATAGACCTTAAAAACTAAATAAACAGCAACACAGTAATAGTGGGGGATTTCAACACTCCACTGACAGAACTAGATAGATGATCAAGGCAGAAAATCAACAAAGAAACCTTGTTCTTAAATAGGACTCTAGAACAAATGGTCCTACCAGATATTTACAAAACATTCTACCCCATAACTACAGAATATACATTCTGCTCATTAGCACATGGAACATTTCAAAAAACAGACCATATATTAGGCCACAAAACAAATCTCAGCAAATTTTTAAAAAATCAAAATTATACATGTATCTTCTCAGACCACAGTGGAATACAACTAGAAATCAATTCCAAGAGGAACTCTCAAAACTACACAAATACATGGAAATTAAACAACCTTATGCTGCATGATCTTTATGTCAATGATGAAATCAAGATGGAAATTAAAAAATTGTTTTTGAGTTGAATGACAATGATGACATGAGCTACCAAAATCTCTGGGATACAGAAAGGGAAGCCCCAAGAGGGAAGTTCATAGCACTAAATGCGTAAATCAAAAAGAAAGATCATAAATTAACAACCTAATCTCACACCTCACAGAACTAGAAAAATAAGAAGATACCAAACCCGAAGCTAGCGTAAGACAAGAAATAAAAATAATAAAGATCAGAACAGGGCCGGGCGCGGTGGCTCACGCCTGTAATCCTAGCACTCTGGGAGGCCGAGGCGGGCGGATTGCTTGAGTTCAGGAGTTCGAAACCAGCCTGAGCAAGAGCGAGACCCCGTCTCTACTAAAAAAGAAAGAAATTAATCGGCAACTAAAAATATATACAAAAAAATTAGCCGGGCATGGTGGTGCATGCCTGTAGTCCCAGCTGCTCAGGAGGCTGAGGCAGAAGGATCACTTGAGCCCAGGAGTTTGAGGTTGCTGTGAGCTAGGTTGATGCAACGGCACTCACTCTAGCCGGGGCAAAAGAGTGAGACTCTGTCTCAAAAAAAAAATAAAATAAAATAAAGATCAGAACAGAACTAAATGAAATTGAAACATTTTTTTAAATAGTAAGGATCAATAAAACAAAAAGTTGGTTTTTTGAAAAGATAAACAAAATTGACAGACCAGTAGCTAGATTAACCAAGAAAAGAAGAGAGAGGATTTGAATAAGCTGAATCAGAGATGAAACAGGAGACATCACAACTGATACCACAGAAATACAAAATATCATCCGAGACTACTATTACCACCTCCATACACACAAACTAGAAAGTCTAGAGTAAATGGATATATTTTTGGAAATACATGGCATCACAAGCTTGAATTATGAAGAAACAGAAATCCTGAACACACCAACAGTGAATAGCAAGATTGAATCAGCAATTAAAAAAACCTCCCAACAATCAAAAGCCTAGGATCAGAGGGATACACAGCCAAATCCTACCGGACCTACAAAGAACTGGTACCTGTCCTACTGAAACTGTTCCACAACACCTAAGAAGGAGGGAATCCTCCCTAACCCATTCTATGAATCCAGTATCACCCTGATACCAAAGCCAGGAAAGGACATAATAAAAAAAGAAAACTACAGACCAAAATCCCTCATGAATAGATGCGAAAATCCTCAACAAAATAATGGCAAACGGAATCCAATGTAGCACATCAAAAAATTAATTCAGCATGATCAAATGGGTTTCATCCCAGAGATGCAAGGATGGTTCAACATATGCAAATCAATAAATGTGAATCACTACATAAGCAGAATTAAAAACAAAAACCATGTGATTATCTCAATAGATGCAGAAAAAGCATCTGATAAAATCCAGTACCCCTTCATGATAACCCTCAACAAATGGCATAGAGGAACATCTCTTGAAATTACAAAAGCCATGTGTGACAAACCCACAGCCAACATCATACTGAATGGGGAAAAGTGGAAAGCATTTCCCCTCAGAACTGGAACAAGTCCACTTTCACCACTGTTATTAACAAAGTACCGGAAGTCCTAGCCAAAGCAATCAGCTAAGGGAAAGAAAGTAAGTTGGAAGAGGAAGTCGAACTACCCGTTTGCTGATGATTTGACCTTATACCTAGAAAACCCTAAATACTCCCCCAAAACATTCCTAGAAGTGATAAATGAATTCAGTAAAGTCTCAGGTTACAAAATCAATGTACACAAATCAGTAGCATCTCTATACACTAATAACAACCAAAATCAAACTGAGAATCAAATTCTTACTTAATCACATTTACAATAGCTGCAAAAACAAAAACCAAACCAAACAAAAAAACCCTTGGAATGTACTTAACCTTGTGGAGGTAAAAGACCTCTACTACAAGGAGAACTACAAAACACTGATGAAAGAAATCACAGATGGCACAAACAAATGAAAAAGTATCCCATGCTTATAGATTGGAAGAATCAATACTGTCAAAATGTCTATACTGCCCAAAGTAATCTACAGATTAAATGCAATTGCTATCAAAATACCAAATGTCATTTTTCACAGAATTAGGAAAAAAAAATCTAAAATTCATATGGAACAAAAAAAGAAGCATGAATAGCCAAAGCGATCCTAAGCAAAAAGAACAAATCTGGTGGCATTATATTACCCAATGTCAAATTATACTACAAGGCTATAGTAACCAAAACAGCAATGGTACTGGTATAAACGTAGACACATATGGAACAGAATAGAGAACCTGGAAATAGATAACCCAAATAAAGCCAAATATCTACAGCCATCTGAGAAGACAAACACTAAAGGAGACAAAAACATATACTGGGGAAAGGACACTTTATTCAGTTAATAGTGCTGGGAAAATTGGATAGCCACATGCAGAAGAATGAAACTGGATCCATATCTCTCACCACATGCAAAAATTAAGATAGATTAAAGACTTAAATATTGAGACCTGAAACCATAAAAATTCTAGAAGAAAACCTAGGGAAAACTATCCTCAGCATTGGTCTACATAATGAATTCATGAGTATCATCCCCAAAACAAATAAAACAAAAATAAATGGCCAGAAGCAGCCCCTGGCATTGGGGTGAGAGGGACCAGCAAGGCTGCTGAGCATGGTTGTTGCTGGGCCATGGCAGGGATGACGCTCAAGAAGCTCATGGCCAAATACAAACAACCAATACTGAATCCTCTAGAAGCAACTGTGGCAGGCCCCATGAATAAAGAGAATTATTTTGAATGACTGGCATTGATCATAGCTCAACGATGAAAGCAGGGCTAACGTGGATGCTTCCAAAATGGGGCAGGATGACCAGGAGCAGTTTTACAAAATCACCGAGCAGATCATACAGAAGTCTCTGGGGCTCTGAGACCTTATCACATGCATGTACACAGATATGTGCCTCAATACATGTGTGCAAACACACACACTACCAACAGTTCCACCGTTCTTGGAAACACTTAATGATAACTGTGCCGGTACCAAAAAAGATAAACTTACAAGAACCACAGAATCTTTTCTTTTCCCGATTTTCTCAACCCAAACAGGCTTCTCTCTGAAATTATGATATATGAAGAATATTTACAGCTCACTGCAGTTTTATAGTATTCCACGGAAGGTAGTTCAGGTAGATTGTCAAAGCTGTCATCACTACCTCTCCCAGCTGAAGTGCTGACAAACTCAGCTGTTTACAGCTTCCTGCAGATGCCCTTCCTTCCTGGAGTGTTGTGGGGGTTGTACATGTCAGACCTCCAGGGGATAACGGAATATCAACAGTGTTCTTTGTGAAGAAGTGTGGCAATGCTCTTTGTGGTCCCTCCTAGTGTCCTCTGTGCCCATAAAGCATTTATCACTTCCTTTCTTATCTCATATTTTATAAACAGGTATTTTTCTCATAATCTATTTATATCTCTTACATTTGTTGAGTATTACAAACCTTCACACTTAGAAATACTTTCAGGAAATACTTTTTAAATATGTGGACTAAATAGGGTACACAGAAAAGTTTATCGCTCATCAGAAAGACCAATAGGACTGAGAGTTTTTTCCTGATCATATTTATCAAAGATTTACATTCATGTCTTAGTTACTAGTGTGTTACTAGGGCAGGTACAGGTAAGATCCTTTAAGTTTTAGTGAAAGTTTCTTCTGAATCTATAGGAGTTTTTCTTTTCCAGTCTAAAAACTGGGAAGCTCTAGGATTTTGTAACACTGTGGTTGCATTGGGAATTTAACTATTGGCACAAAAATCATTCTTTGCAATTCAAAATCAGAAGGGACTCCACTATTCCTTAGTTCAGAGCTCAGAGGGGTGTCTTATCCCTGACCCAGACTGGTGCTCCTGGCAGTAGGCCTGTCGGGTTCCTGGACTCCAGGGTGGAGAGAGAATACTTTTTTGTGATTTATGATTTTGATTTGACTCTGTTCCAACATTCTCTAATATGGTGAGCTGAGCAGCATGGTGCCAGGAGGTGACCTAATAAGTAGTAACAGATCTGTGGCATGTAGAATCAAATATCTGGCTTCTTTCAAACAGGTTAAATTTAAATAGGAATTTCTATGTTTGAAATAAGGGATAGTCTATGAGGCATACAATAGATTTTACTTTACATATTCCTTTTCTCCTTTCCTTTCATAATAGATCCAGTGGACAGTAGTCTATGTGACTGAAACCTCACACATAATGTCACGATATTGACAAGTTCTGGTTGAAGTGGCATCATGTCTGGCTTCTGTGGATGACAGATTTTTTCCTTCTCAGAAAGGAATCATTTAAAATTTGAAATGCAAGGGGTTGGGGAAAGGAGAGGCATTGTACCCAAACAGTATTTGCAGGCAAATGAGATGTAGCCCTCTCCATAGAGTGAAAAAATGTGGTTTGTTTGAGAAGGTAGGGGCTGTGGGCATGGGGGCTCTGCTAGCAGGTAGGCTCCAGAGGGAAGAAGGAGAAGAGAAGATAAAACGAAGTAGTTTTATTCATTTGTATTTATTAAATTAAAAAAAGCACAGTGTCCCTAATCTGTGGTAGAATTTAATTACTATGTTAAAAATAAAGTTATATATTTTCCCCCTTAAAAAATAAATAATTAAACTTAATTAAACTAAAAAGCTTTTGCTGTGCAAAAGATATAATCAACAGAGTAAATAGACAACCTATGGAATGGAAGAAAATATTCACAAGCTATACATTTGAAAAAGGTCTAATATCCAGAATCTGTAAGGAACTCAAACAAACCAGCAAGTGAAAACGATCCATTAAAACATGGGCAAAAGACACGAACATTTTTCTTCAAGAGAAACAAATAGCCAACAAACTTATGAAAAAAATGTTCAACATCACTGATCATTAGTAAGGAAATGCAAATTAAAACCACAATGAGATACCACCTTACCCCTGTCAGAATGGCCATTATTAAAAAGTCAAAGAACAACAGATGCTGGCATGGATGTAGTGAAAAGGGAACACTTATACACTGTTGGTGGGAATGTAAACTTGTACAACCTCTATGGAAAACAGTATGGAGATTCCTCAAAGAACTAAAAGTAGATCTACCATTCTATCTAGCCATCCCACTAGTAGGGATCTACCCAAAGGAAAAGAAATCATTTTATAAAAATGACACCGGCACCCATATGTTTATCACAGCACAATTCACAGTAGCGAAGATATGGAAGCAACTTAAGTGCCCTCCAACCAATGACTGGACAAAGAAAATGTGGTATACACACACACACACACACAGGAATACTACTCAGCCATCAAAAATAATGTCTTTTGCAGCAACTTGGACGGAACTGGCGGCCATTATTCTAAGTGAAGTAACCCAGGAACAAAAAACCAGATACCACATCTTTTCACTTGTAAGTGGGAGCTAAGCAATGGGTACGCATAATTAAATAGAATGACTTAATGGACACTGGAAAGTCAGAAGGGGAAGCATGAGAAGAGGGTGTGGGATGAAAAATTACCTATTGTTTACAGTGTACACAATTCAGGTGCTGGGTTTATTAAAAGCCTAGACTTCTCCACTATGCAATTCAGCCACGTAAAAAAAAAAACTTTTACCCCCTAAATCTATTTAAATGAAAATAAATAAAATTTTTTACAAAAGGAGCAATGTACCTCTTTTGAGACCCAAGTTTAGTGTATTTGCATCCATCCTGCTTAGAGTTATTAAAATAAGGTGAAGAAAAATAATTGTCTCCTGATTATGAGATTCTCTGTATAGTTTTCTTTCTTCTGTTGTCCTACCCTGTAGATCTCAGCCACTATAATTACCTTGGACTCTGATCCCTGCCTTCTCAGCTCAGTGGGAGTACTGTGAGCTGCTTGGACTATAGCTCACACTGCTACAGTTAGGATAATATTCTTAAGCAGATTGCTAAGCATTCATGGGACTCACTTCAGGAGCTTCCCTTCTCTCAGGGATCACTGTCTCGTGCTGCATTTCATCCAATGTCTAGAAAAAGTTGCCTCACATATATTTTGTATAATTTTATGGTTAAGGCAGGTGAGTTAGTCAGGTACTAGTTACTCTGTCATAACCAGAGATAGAAGTCTTCTCTTAGTCTCTGGATTTTATGTACATACAATAAACCCAAACATAATGAAGGAAAAAGGGCACAGAGTATTAGCAGAGGGCTAACAATCCTAGGAGGTATCCAGCTCTAGCTTGAATATGCTCTCATTATCTTTAAAACACTGAGATCTGACAGCTTTGCTCAATGTGTCTGAACATAGAAGAAACATCTAAATGAGTGTGTTTCAGACCCTCTGCTTATCAGGGAGGATGTAGACTTTATGTCCTTCATTCTTGAAATAAAATAAGCAGTTTATCTATATTTTTAATATTTACCATGCTCAAGAATACCTCTAATTATCAAGAAAGTTCCCCCTGATTCAGTTTCTCAAAACTGATTTTTGTTTTCCTCAAATTTTTATTAGAAATTAATACATCATTTAGTATAGTGTGTCACTAAACCAAATTCACATCTGAGTGTCCTATTATTTATTCTGACTGAGTTTGAAATCAGCAGAGCAAGCTCAAACACAAAGTTTCTTCCAAGAAATTAAATCCTGAGTTTAAAAAACACTGATTTCAGCCATACTTACTTTCTCACTTCAGCAGCCACTGTTTCTAGCCTATAGCCAACAAACATGAAAAAAAATGCTCAACATCACTAATCATTAGGGAAATACAAATTAAAACCACAATAAGATACTACCTTATCCCTGTCAGGATGGCCATTAAAAAGTCAAAAAACAATAGATATACTCAGTAAATATTTGATGAACTAATGACAACCATTATAGCTTATACCAGTTTCTATTTCTCAACAACTTAAAGAATTATTGTGTACTATGCTTTATGTTCTGGTTAGCTTTTCTAAGGAAAAGTAAGGAAAATGCATTTGATAATTGGGCAGAAACGACAGTGGTAGCCTTCCAGAGCTCGACTTATTTAAAACATTGCTTACACACTGACCATTCATGTGTGTTCAGCATCTGGACTGTGGCCCTACACCATTAAGGAGACCCTGATGGAAGCTATGCTTTCATTTTCATGAAAATATTGAATCCAGGGAACACCTAAGAAGAAAAAAAGTCTTGTTAGGTAAGGTTGGTTTGGAATAGATAAATAAATGGTTCTTATATATATATGGGCCTGGGGTCAACTTCTGTGGTAGGAGTTGCCTACCTGAAGGGAAAATTTTCACATAGGACTTTTTAAAAGAATGATACTAATTTAAAAACAAGTATGTAAAATATGTTCAAAGGCTAGTAAATTTAAAAACAAGCTAATTAAAATAACCTCAATATTGAGAATTTAAAAATGGTTTCTAGACAAATAGTCTATTAATAAATATTTTTTATTCCTTCTCTCTCCCAAGACCCAAGTGAAAGGATAATAAAGGAATTTTAGAAGTATATAAATCAATGCAAATAAAGATAATTGGAAAGGAGATATTACTGGATGAAAGATTTCAACAAATTTTTAGAAGACAGAAAGTGAATGAAGCAGCAACAGGTGTAACAGGGTGGAGGAAGCCATAATATAATTTGTGCAAAAGGCAGTGATGAACAGTGAATTTGAGACTCAGAACAAATGAGCACAAAAAGGGGCAGGGTTTAAAGCTGGGGACAGTGATAGGTGCCTGTCTGTAGTCCCAGATATTCGAGAGTCTGAGGAGAGAGGAAATGCTTCAGGCCTGAGGCCCGAAGTTCAGGGTTGCAGTGTGCTACAATCATACCTGTGAATAGATACTATACTCCAGCCTGGGCAACACAGTGAGGTCCTGTCTGTTAAAAAAAGGGGTGGGGGGGCATAATGAGACGGTTGTGGTTTTAGGTCTATATGTAGAACAGTTGCAATTCCTCATCTCTGCAACCTTTTTACAAAGAATTCCTAGCATCTATGACCCAAACAGGAGTCCAGCTTCCCATAATGATCCACATTAGAGCAGAGGTCAGCAAACTAGCCTAGTCCTTGTTCTGGTAAATAAGATTTTTTTTT
>NW_012134970.1:1171931-1173473 GCF_000956105.1 Propithecus coquereli | reverse complement strand
AAACACAATAAAATACTGTATTTTCCCTTCTCCCTTTATCTAACAGGATGGTAGGTATCACAAAATCTGAGAATATAAAAGTGGGTCTTTTGAAAAGGTATAGGAAAAAAAAATTCAATAAAATTTAGTCATTAAGTAGCCTCCATAGAGATCTTAGCAGGAGATTGCATAGGGTTTCCAAAATGAAATCTTCCTTATAAGAGGAACTTATCTGAAAGATAAAAGCCCAGGGCTGCTCTTGACTCTGGTACTGGGTAGGTGTGCAGCTTGAATGTATCAGTTCACTTCTTTGAGTCTCAATTTCAGCCTCTTAAAAAGAAGTGTTTGGATTAGAACAGATTTTCTAAACTTGTAGTAGTCCATGAATTCCCAAGACAGGTCATACAGAAGTGGGTGGGGGTAACCAAGAACCCCTTGAAATTGTATGCCCAATTCTGGATATGAATTTATCCCATTGTCTAAGGAGAGATTTCATGGCTTTCATTAGATTCTCAAAAGGGTTCATGAATTCCAAAGTGGCTAAAAACATTTGGATTAAATGATTTCTCAGATCCCTCATATTGTATGATTCTATAAATATTTTTTAAACTATGGAATGTGGAGATCCATTATTGTTTTAAGTTTTATGAGAAACTTGGATCATAATGACTTTTTCTGTTCTTTGTTCCAGGACCTAACTCTAATAAGGTTAAGCCAAAATTACAATTCCAGGCAAGTTATAATCAGAACAAACTTACACTGCCATTTCTTATTTAGCAGAAGAAAGGCCAATGCAAAGGGTGAGGACATTATATTTGATGAAGTAACATAAAATAACTTTTCATTTCCGAAGTTCTGTGTGACTGAGATTAAATAATGACTGAAAAAAGTCACAAGGAAAAAGGTAGAGGCAAAATTCCACTCAACAAAAACTATAATACTCTCTAAGCTATATAATAAAAATAATCACAGCCTGTAGTCCACTTATTACAGGCAGTATATAACCCCCAAAAAATTAGTGACCAACAAAGGAACTTGGATGCATCCTCTGGCATCTAGTTAAACTTCCATTTCCTTACTTTCTCTACCTCCTATTGCATTCATGGCATTTGCAGAAATTCAAAGGATTGGGGAACCTGGGGCCTCAAGGCCACATGTGGCCCTCCACATCCCCAAATGTGGCCCCTCGACTGAATCCAAACTTTTAATAAAGGGATTTATTCTGTAAAATTTAGCTTCAGTCAAAAGGCCACAGTCAAGGATCAAGAAGGCTGCATGTGGCCCCAAGGCCGCAGGTTCCCAACCCCTTATCACCATTTTTCTGAAAAGTGGACCTACCTCCTTACTTCATTATTTTTGTAATGGTATCTCTGTTCTAGATATGCAGGCTCAAGCATCAATACTTATGGATTTGGAAGAGATCCAGTATCTCTCAAACCTACAATAAATTCAAGTAAGGAGAAGGATTAAAACCAAGAAAATAACTGCAGAACTTCTATTTAGAATCAGCTATTTTTTTTAAGAACCCAAGGAAAAAAACAATTCAGTTTCATCACAAAACAT
>NW_012134970.1:1168577-1171651 GCF_000956105.1 Propithecus coquereli | reverse complement strand
ACATAAAGTCTAGAATTAAACTGTTTAATAGTGTATCTTTTAGAGATACAATGGTCCAAAAAACTAAGAGTTCGAAGTGGTTGCCTCTACAAAAAAGGAATAGATAGGGAGACGTGGCACAAGGCATTATTTCTTTAATTACAAAATTAAACTATTCAATAATATAAACTTCATCACTGAGTTAAAAACCTGCCTCATTAAAATTTTTGTCTTGCAATTACTTTTAATTGTATAAAAGGCAGGATCTTAAAGATTCAATTGACTGTTTTAATATATGTCACATATTTTGATTCCTTTCCTCACTTTAAATCATGGTTATTCCTTATGGGCCATTCTCCAGATGAACCAACAGGTAAGAAATGTTGTCTTCTATGCAGATACCTACCCAAGAAGACTTGTCTCACTCACCTAATCTTACTAAGGAAACCCACACCTGTTATCTCCTTATTACAATTTAAATAACAATCAACCAGCTAAGTGACTGATTTTCTTTTTTTTTTTTATATACTTTGTTTCACTCTAAACCCTCACTTGTATAAGTGACTGATTTAACTTTCTGAACAGTTCTACAAATGAGGCCCCTACTTGCCTTCCACTACCACCACCACAGCCCAAGTTATCATCATCTTTCACATGGGTGACTATGATCCCCCTCCAATCATTCTATAAATTGTAGTCAGTGATCTTTTAAAAATGCAAATTGGATCCCACAAATACAAATCCCTATTCCACCCCCAACCCATCTTAATCTCTTTAATATCTCCCCATTGTTTATAGTCCATCCTTAACATGGCCTACAGGAGCATGAATTGGCCCCTATTTTATCAGCTTCATCATTCTTCTCTCATTTGTTCTCTGCCATTCATAGGAAATGTGAGGCTTCTGAAGGACATATGTTCCTTTATTTAGGACCTTTACAATGCTTTGCCATCTGCTTGCAACACTCTCCTTGCTCCCACTCTCTTCACCATTTTTTCCCCTCATACTTCAAAGCTCAACCATCATGTCCTTAAGGAATGAATTGGTGAGAGCAAATTTTTTTCCATTTCCCAATAGTTCAAACATTATTTGGTATCTGTTATGTCCGCTGCATGTCAGGCTTTATCTGAGGATTAGTTTCACTTGGAGGAAGCCTTTCTGATCTCCCTCAACCTTTCAGACTACTTTAGTGCTACATATTCTCCTGGCTTCTATTACATTTCCTTTCTAGCACTCATCTCAATTGTTATTAAATAATTGTGTACTTTGTGATCATTTCCTTGGAAAATGTGCAAAAACTAAAAACAATGTACCAGTGTCAATACTAAGTGATCTTCGAGACAACCTACTGGTACAGTAGGTAAGAAGGAATAAGCCAACGTTTTAGCTCAGGAAGGCAGTACAGAATGTAGTCTGTGATTCCTTGGTCTCTTTAATGCCTAATTTCACCTCTTCACTTTACTAAATTCATTCCCAATGTTACACTCAGTACCTTGCACCCACAAAGACTCCTTCAGAAACCTCATACACCCCTTTCTCTGACTATATTATCCTATTATTCCACTTCTGCTATTCCCATTATACTTGTTCTTCTACTTCATGAAGACTTCTGAACCTTGATTCTTCCATTTTCTCTCAGTCAAGCTCTTCAACTATACCTCCAACAACCCCCCAATCCTGGCTCAATGACAGGCTCAAGTCTTTGTTGGGCAGCTGAGCACTACCAGAGAAAAATAACACAATCATGCAGTTTGACATCACCACAATTCTCTATCTTGCAGCAGGTTAGTGATCTTTCTGAGCCACAACCCTGAGTATATCACACCCTGTTTAAAGTCCTTCCAAACTCTTGAATGCAGTATATCAGGTGCTTTATTATCTGCTTCTCTCTCCAGCTTCACTTCTCAGAATTTCAGCACTCTAATTGTCTCTCTTCCTGCCCTGCCCCTCTCCCTAAGATTCTCATTCATTTCTCTACTCCAATCCGGCTTCTGCTCCCATCCTCTCTGAAACTATTCTCCTTAAAGTTAAAATTTACATACTGAGTGGAAGATCTAAAATTTTTCAGTCTTGATGTTATTGCTGCACTTCGTATGTTGTGCTCTCCTTCTTTCTGGAAACTCTCTGGCCCCTTAGTTTCTGTATTCTTCCTATACTCCTCTCATTTTTCCTGCTTCATCCACAAACTCATTTTCTCCTGTTGCACCTTAAATATTGGTAGTCTCCAAAATTCTTCTTTGGCTCTGTGCTGCTCTTACTTTACAACTTACATGCTGCTGACTCCCAAATATAGCCCCAGTCCAGGCTTCCCCCTTAAAATGTCAGGCCCACGTATATTCCCACCTTCTGGACATCACCTGAATGTCTCATACTCACTTTCAACATATTTAAAATTGAACTTAGTCACTTAAGCCAGAGACACTTGATAGCTATCTTTGACAACTGTATTTCCATTTACCCCATTTAGTCAACTATTGAGCCCTGCTATTTTTATTTCCCAAATACATCTGCAATCACTCCAATCTTCTCTTCATCCCTATTGCCATCATCGTCCTACTTCAGTCTCTCACTATCTCTGAGACTATGGCATTCGTGTCCTCTTCTTGACACTCTCACATCTATCCTCCTCTATGTAGCAATCAGAGTGAGCTTTCATCAATCCTTTGCTTAAAAACACTTAAATTGTCTATACATTAAAATGGTCAAATTACATTATTACTACATTATTAAAGTTAACAAAATTGCATACTTATGCCTTCTACCTTTCGGTAGGCTCGTCTTTTGATATTATATACTCCACATACCCTAGTTCTTGCGTGTGCTATGCTGTTCCCACTTTCAGAATTCCATCTTCCATCTTCCCACTTAAACCATATATATATACCAAATCTGTATATATTTAGATTCTAATGGATCTAAATATATATACATATATACAAAACATAATTATTGCTCTTTAAATAAGTTCCCACATAATATGCTAAGTGATTTTATTTACCAAACTTCATTTTATAGTGGTTTCAGAAACATGTGGTTTCAGAATGTCTTCTGACTTGAAAGTTAATATTCTTTTTACAAATCCAAGTTTTAGCCTT
>NW_012134970.1:1161464-1164272 GCF_000956105.1 Propithecus coquereli | reverse complement strand
TTAACTAAGAGAAATGCTGGTTTTCCAAAATAGCAGGATTGTTAACTTTATCAAAGTTTTAAAAAATATCACCATCATGACATCACTAGAAAGAAATTGAAGCATACAAGGAATAAACTATAGTTTCTTTTTATATCAAAATGTACTCTGGAAAATGTGTTTGGCACAGTGCTAAATCATATATAGTTAATACTAAATATTGCAGAATACAATAAAACCCTGGAGTTAACTGTTTACACCCTCTTACGGGAATGAAAATAATAGATACCAATTATTCAGAAGTCAGCCTATACAAACTGTATAAACAATATTTTATGTTTTGCTTTGAAAACCAGTGTTATAATAAATTTACATAAAAGACTGCAAAATAATATAAATGGATTTAAACAGGTTTTTTACAATAAGAAATTCAAATGGAAACAGACAAGTAACAAAGAGAAGTAAAAAAATTTATTGCAGTATTCGCTCCACCAGATTGACTGGGGATCCCTTTTCTTGTATTGTTTTCAGGGTGACCTAATACATCAAAATCTACATTTACAAAAACTCCTTCTGCAGATAGGTCATAGATACTGCATGCTTTTTTTTTTTTTCAACATAATAAATTATATATCCAGGAGATTCTGCCATTTTACAGCCTGGAAAAACAATGCTTCCCTGGAAACTGGGCTAAGCTAAAGAAAGCCATCCGCTGCTAGGTTAAACTCCAAGAACACTTTATTAAGAACATTAACAGACTAATTTCCAACATTCACTTGTTTATTTTTTTAAACAGAAAGTTTTTTTTTCCAAGATATAAACAATTTTTGTTAAACTATAATACAGTGGGAGTAAAAATGAACTGAGAATCTGTTTCTGCTGCACAACAGCGAAGGGAGCTCCCACAAAAATGTTTGCCCAACATTTCCTTCTTTTGTTCCTGCATCCCAGGTTCCACTCTTACTCTTCATAAAACTGATTTTTTTTTTTTTTTGCCAGAATGTTGATATTTCAAGTTTTTCTGCCTTTTAAAAAAATTCCTGTAAATTTGGCTGCATGTACAAATTCATTAGCTGGAAGTCCCATCCTTGGCGGCATACAGGGATCTTAAAGTCTGAACAACTTTATTTGTCAGCTTATTAGCACTTGTTAGAGCAATTTTTTTGTAAATAATGTCTGACTCTTTAATAGTGTCTACCCAAGGCACCAGTTTGCGGCCATCACGGCGCTTAGCCTCAGTCCAGGAGCCACTGTAGGAGCCTGCCATCCACTGAACACTGAAGCCATTGCTGGTTTTCTGTACTACTCTTGCAATTTGTGGTCGATCTTTGTACTTTGGACAGCAAATAGCGATGACATCCATGACGTCAACACTTTCATTCATCTGTGCTGCCAACTCCGTAGAGTCTGAATTTCGTTTTGACCTTCTCAATGACTAAAACATTGGGAGGGGGAAAAAAGACCAAGTGTTACACAAAAGAATTTTAGTGAAATTATTGTTTTTATTGCTTTTAATCCCTTGACGCCGGGAGTTGGGATTTCCCGGCACACTTCCATTGCCGGCAATGAGACGCACCGTGACCGCCAGCGCCAAGGGGTTAACATATACTTGTAAAACCATATAACTCTTAATTTGTACCCGTGTCTTTACTCTTATTGATATATAAAATTATATATACATATGAACCATAAAGCTGCATAAAACTTAGCAACAATAAAAAGGATAACACGCATTAATACAATCCAAAGAAAAATTAATAACCCTTTATGTAGGATAAATCTCATTTCTGTTTTTTTATTGTCTTTTATGTTAAACTTTCTACAAAAGGATGTATAAATGGTTAAGTAGAGAATCTCTATCTACAAAATGTTTTCTCTTATAAGTATTACATTACTTGGTGTACATTTAATAGACTGACATATATAAGCACATAAAAATCATTTTACGTAATACGCTGCGAAATACGTTGACTCCTCCTCCGCCTCACCCCTGAAGTGCCTCCTCCTCTATCCTCCCCATCACTTTCATCATCTTCTGTTTCTGCTGCTGTATTATTTTTAGGGCTGCCTCCTCCAAGCAGCGAGGTAATTGCTTTGTTCCGAGCATTTGTGCTAGCTGACACCTCCCCTTCTTCTTCTTCTTCATCAGGGTCCAGATGTTCCATGAGAAGTTTGAACTATAAAAAAAAAGATACTAATTCAGAGTTTTAAGTAAATATTTCAAGGAAGACTATCAAATTCCTAAATGTTTTCTATGGCAGTTGTTTGGTGCGGGTGAAATATGCCTTAGTTATTGTCCAAGTCAGGGGCTAAACATTTTCTATAAAGGGCCAGATCGGAAATATTTTGGCCTTTGCAGGCCACACAGTCTCTGTCACAGTTACTTAACTCTGCCACTGTAATATGAAAACAGCCATACAATACAAAAATGAAGGGGCATAGATGTTTCAATAAAACTTTATTTTATTTACAAAAACAGCCAATGGGCTAGATTTGGCCCATAAGCCATAGTTTACTGATCCTTGGTCTAAGTCATCAAACAACCAGGTGATAATAATTACTGACAGACATCTTTTAGTTCTCTGCCCTCTTTGCTCTTTACTGAGATAAGAGGATACAAGAGGAAGCAAAGGGTGTTTAAGAATTTTAAATAAGAACTAAAATATTTTTCTAATTCAGAGTATAATGTTTGCAAAGTCTAGGAATAATATCAAAACCATTGTGCAGATTCCACTCTTGGTCCAAAAAACTGTATTTATGTTCAGCTACTTGCTTTAAGTAGATTAAAATATAAAACTTCATTTTTATTTTGAGGACAGTCCTCTACAG
>NW_012134970.1:1143831-1161414 GCF_000956105.1 Propithecus coquereli | reverse complement strand
CTCAACATATCAACAGAGTATTTTTTTTAAAAGCTCAGCATTTCTTCTATTACAGATTACTGAATTCTAGAAAATTCTAGAGATCACTGAATTTTCTGTCATGTGTATTTTGGTATGGATTATCTTATAAAACCAGACATTCTTTGTTAAAACAATAAACAATTTCAGCGAGGAAAGGCTAAAATTTCATATTAATATATTTAAAAAGAGGTACTTTAAATGTATCTTCTCTTCAATGCAAGTAAATAAACATGGCAAGATTAGTTAACATACAGTAAATCAACAAACTATAGATTAAGACTGAACTTTGTAAATCCCTGATATACTTGAAAAGTTTGATTTTGTATATTTGACTGCCAAGGCCTTAACTTATTTTAGTGTTAAGACCTAAAAAAATCACCTTTGAGAAATTACCAACTTTTGGTAAACTTTGGTTCATATGTTTAAGAGTTAAGGCTTATGTGTCATGTCAACATTTGGCTTATATTAACAGATAAAATATTGAAGCTTAGAATATATGAAAAATCCTAAAACTTAATTTCTAAAATTCCTAAATTTCCAATGAAGGGCATCCAAAGCAATTCATCTATGATCAACTGAGGCAACACAAGTCTTACTACTGTACATCTATTTCCTAAAGCTTATTTTATATAGGGTCCCAAGTATGGTACTCTAGGAACTGGTTTACTTTCAATAAGGATCATCTTCCTTAATGCTTGATGTTCAATTAGCCTAGTGAGACACAATTACTCCAATTCCAGGTTTAAGTCCCTATTATGACATTTATTAACAAATTACTGAATCCTTCCAAGCCTGTTTTCCTTATCTACAAAATATGGACAAAATATGTAACTAACAAGTTTTTGTGAGATTAAATAACAGCATGCATTGTCAGGTACACAGCACTAAAAATTGGCTTTTTTACTCACATCTCTATTTTTTAGTAATCTCTGGGCTGGACGTTATATATATTCTTATATTTTCTCTAACTCTTATTGGTATATTTTTCTTATTTTCATAAGCTACCTCAAATCCTTTGTTGATATAAACAAATAAAATAAAAGAGAAAAAAAAAACAACCCTAGTTTTGTCCCCAAGAATTCACAGTAAAATGGAGAAGGCAACATGCAATTAAGGGGAAGAAAATGAAGAGTGAGAACCCATTTCCTTCAAGAAAGCATTCTGAAAGAATTCCACATAGGAAGTAGATCCTGAAGTTATTTTCATAGTGGTTTAATAGGTGTCACAAAAAGGTATTTTGTGGCAATGTCACTCTTCCTCACAAATTGAATACCTTCATTTATTTGCCAATTTCATAGAACAGAATTCTAGAGGTCAATTTTTTGAGGTGATTTAAAAATAAGTACACATTTTTAAAAAGAATTAAACTTAGAACAGACCTCATCCACTGTAAATTTTAGACATTACTATTTTTCTAAGTGTCAACTATGCAAATCAAATGATTAAACACCTCCCTTTCAATTTAGTCAATATATTATATTTGTAGTAACTAATGTATGAATAACTCTTCCCAAAAATGTATGACAAAACTTTTGCAATAGAAAATAAACATAAGTAAAATTACTCTTTTCAGCATTAAAAAATAATTTGTGAAAAATGTTGTGAATGTAATTATGAAGTGTCATATTCAACTCTATTTCTAAAATAACAAGCCATCATTTTAACTAAGAGAAATGCTGGTTTTCCAAAATAGCAGGATTGTTAACTTTATCAAAGTTTTAAAAAATATCACCATCATGACATCACTAGAAAGAAATTGAAGCATACAAGGAATAAACTATAGTTTCTTTTTATATCAAAATGTACTCTGGAAAATGTGTTTGGCACAGTGCTAAATCATATATAGTTAATACTAAATATTGCAGAATACAATAAAACCCTGGAGTTAACTGTTTACACCCTCTTACGGGAATGAAAATAATAGATACCAATTATTCAGAAGTCAGCCTATACAAACTGTATAAACAATATTTTATGTTTTGCTTTGAAAACCAGTGTTATAATAAATTTACATAAAAGACTGCAAAATAATATAAATGGATTTAAACAGGTTTTTTACAATAAGAAATTCAAATGGAAACAGACAAGTAACAAAGAGAAGTAAAAAAATTTATTGCAGTATTCGCTCCACCAGATTGACTGGGGATCCCTTTTCTTGTATTGTTTTCAGGGTGACCTAATACATCAAAATCTACATTTACAAAAACTCCTTCTGCAGATAGGTCATAGATACTGCATGCTTTTTTTTTTTTTCAACATAATAAATTATATATCCAGGAGATTCTGCCATTTTACAGCCTGGAAAAACAATGCTTCCCTGGAAACTGGGCTAAGCTAAAGAAAGCCATCCGCTGCTAGGTTAAACTCCAAGAACACTTTATTAAGAACATTAACAGACTAATTTCCAACATTCACTTGTTTATTTTTTTAAACAGAAAGTTTTTTTTTCCAAGATATAAACAATTTTTGTTAAACTATAATACAGTGGGAGTAAAAATGAACTGAGAATCTGTTTCTGCTGCACAACAGCGAAGGGAGCTCCCACAAAAATGTTTGCCCAACATTTCCTTCTTTTGTTCCTGCATCCCAGGTTCCACTCTTACTCTTCATAAAACTGATTTTTTTTTTTTTTGCCAGAATGTTGATATTTCAAGTTTTTCTGCCTTTTAAAAAAATTCCTGTAAATTTGGCTGCATGTACAAATTCATTAGCTGGAAGTCCCATCCTTGGCGGCATACAGGGATCTTAAAGTCTGAACAACTTTATTTGTCAGCTTATTAGCACTTGTTAGAGCAATTTTTTTGTAAATAATGTCTGACTCTTTAATAGTGTCTACCCAAGGCACCAGTTTGCGGCCATCACGGCGCTTAGCCTCAGTCCAGGAGCCACTGTAGGAGCCTGCCATCCACTGAACACTGAAGCCATTGCTGGTTTTCTGTACTACTCTTGCAATTTGTGGTCGATCTTTGTACTTTGGACAGCAAATAGCGATGACATCCATGACGTCAACACTTTCATTCATCTGTGCTGCCAACTCCGTAGAGTCTGAATTTCGTTTTGACCTTCTCAATGACTAAAACATTGGGAGGGGGAAAAAAGACCAAGTGTTACACAAAAGAATTTTAGTGAAATTATTGTTTTTATTGCTTTTAATCCCTTGACGCCGGGAGTTGGGATTTCCCGGCACACTTCCATTGCCGGCAATGAGACGCACCGTGACCGCCAGCGCCAAGGGGTTAACATATACTTGTAAAACCATATAACTCTTAATTTGTACCCGTGTCTTTACTCTTATTGATATATAAAATTATATATACATATGAACCATAAAGCTGCATAAAACTTAGCAACAATAAAAAGGATAACACGCATTAATACAATCCAAAGAAAAATTAATAACCCTTTATGTAGGATAAATCTCATTTCTGTTTTTTTATTGTCTTTTATGTTAAACTTTCTACAAAAGGATGTATAAATGGTTAAGTAGAGAATCTCTATCTACAAAATGTTTTCTCTTATAAGTATTACATTACTTGGTGTACATTTAATAGACTGACATATATAAGCACATAAAAATCATTTTACGTAATACGCTGCGAAATACGTTGACTCCTCCTCCGCCTCACCCCTGAAGTGCCTCCTCCTCTATCCTCCCCATCACTTTCATCATCTTCTGTTTCTGCTGCTGTATTATTTTTAGGGCTGCCTCCTCCAAGCAGCGAGGTAATTGCTTTGTTCCGAGCATTTGTGCTAGCTGACACCTCCCCTTCTTCTTCTTCTTCATCAGGGTCCAGATGTTCCATGAGAAGTTTGAACTATAAAAAAAAAGATACTAATTCAGAGTTTTAAGTAAATATTTCAAGGAAGACTATCAAATTCCTAAATGTTTTCTATGGCAGTTGTTTGGTGCGGGTGAAATATGCCTTAGTTATTGTCCAAGTCAGGGGCTAAACATTTTCTATAAAGGGCCAGATCGGAAATATTTTGGCCTTTGCAGGCCACACAGTCTCTGTCACAGTTACTTAACTCTGCCACTGTAATATGAAAACAGCCATACAATACAAAAATGAAGGGGCATAGATGTTTCAATAAAACTTTATTTTATTTACAAAAACAGCCAATGGGCTAGATTTGGCCCATAAGCCATAGTTTACTGATCCTTGGTCTAAGTCATCAAACAACCAGGTGATAATAATTACTGACAGACATCTTTTAGTTCTCTGCCCTCTTTGCTCTTTACTGAGATAAGAGGATACAAGAGGAAGCAAAGGGTGTTTAAGAATTTTAAATAAGAACTAAAATATTTTTCTAATTCAGAGTATAATGTTTGCGAAGTCTAGGAATAATATCAAAACCATTGTGCAGATTCCACTCTTGGTCCAAAAAACTGTATTTATGTTCAGCTACTTGCTTTAAGTAGATTAAAATATAAAACTTCATTTTTATTTTGAGGACAGTCCTCTACAGATATTTCAAAAATATTAAAAAAATTATTTTATTGTGATAAAATATACATGCCAAAATTTACCGTTTTAACCATTTTAAGTGTACAATTCATTGGCATTCGCAATGTTGTACAACCATTACCACTAACCATTTCCAGAGCTTTTCATCACTGCAAACAGAAACTCTATACCATTTAAACAATAACTCCTCATTCATCCCTTCCCCAGGGTAACCTCTATTCTATTTTCTGTCTCTATAAATTTTCCTATTCTTAAAGATGTTTTAAAAGCACATTTTATACATACACATTCACACAGTTGTTAAGTATATAAAAGATAGGCCAAACAGGGTAAGAGGATGACTGTTCACAGTTTTACCTTTTATGAACTATAAACCATGTAATCCATTGGATTAAAAATACAGGCAGCTCTCCATATCCATGGGTTCCGCATCTGCGGATTCAACCCACCATGGATCAAAAATATTTGGAGGAAAAAACCATAAAAAATAATACAAATGAAAAACAATGTGCTATAACAACTACATAGCATTTACATTGTACTAGGTATTATAAGTAATCTGGAGATGATTTAAAGTGTATGGGAGGATGTACATAGGTTATACACAAATACTATGTCCTTTTATATAAGGGACTTGCACATGTGGATTTTGGTTACCTGTGGGGGTTCTGGAACCAATCCCCTGAGGCTACCAGGTATTGACTATAATACACACTCATATATTTTCCTATATTCTTTCACTTTTGCTTGAGTAAAATTATCAGTGGGCTATTGTTTCCTGAGAAAAGATTATGATGCAATGGGTGCAATGGGCAAGGCAAGCTTAAAGGAACTCATTAAAACTATACAGAGAAAAATAATCTTGATAGTTCATAAAGCTTGCACTTAATGTAAAGGAGGTGGCTAGCCTTCTTCCCTACACCCCAAATTTACTTTTCAAAAAAGTCCTTATGGGAAAGAAATACTTTTGGTTTTACTACTTACATCTAGATACTGTTTTACTATACTCCTCTTCACATCTTCAGTGATTTTGGAATTAGCCATATCACTCCGCAGGAAGTCCAGTGTTTGTTTTGGATGAAAATGAACTCCTGTTTTTCGGTTTATCGCTTTATCATATACTTTTGCAGATTCAGATGGAGAGTATTTCTGAATTTTACTGTTTTGGGAAAACAAAACCAACAACTTAAAAAGATATCTCAATCTATACAAGCAACATGTTTGGAGAAATTAAGTAGGTAAGAAGTATCATTTTAACAAAATTAGTTTCTTATGTTTATTTTGTAATGCCCTGATAGTGACTGTAGGGCAGCTCAGTACCAACTAAATGGTTTACCTTCTACTTTTCGAACCCCCCACCTATTTATTCTCTATACAGCAGCCAGAATGATTGTTTATAAAACTGTTTGAGATTATTAGCAACCCGGCTTAAAACTCTTTCCAATTCCTTGTACTGCTCCCAGACCTTACAAAGTTTTAAGTTATTTTGATCTTGAACTCCAGGTCTCAAGTAATCCTCCTGCTTCGGCCTCCCAAAGTGCTAGGATTACAGGCATGAGCCACCATGCCCGGCCGGTTATTTTGAATTAGCTGCCAATATTTAATATCAAGATATTCCTCATAAAATCTGGATTTCTAGTATCTTTGAAAAAGTGGGAGCTCTACCCATAGTCCCCACTTTCTTCTGTGGCAACAAGCTACAGAAACCTGAGAAAGCTCCATTTACATGACATGAAATAACCTATTTACATGAAATATACTCTTTCCAGCTAGTCACTGACCAAGTCCACTGTACTCTCATTATCTGTCCCCTCTTAACATATGACTCCGTAATTTCTAATCTAAGGTTTCAATGAATATGAAAAACCACCAAAATTCCATAGGTAGAGGCAGAAAAAGGATAACTTTAATAACTAATGGTGAGTAAAATTACAGGGTGCTCACAACAATAAATATTTTTTCTATCTCTTACTTTATAGAGTAAAGACTATTTGGGTTCTGGGTTCTGTTACAGCTCAGCCTAGTTGGTATACAACTGTTATTTTATATCTCTTTTAAATTTGTAATCTATTTCAAAGTTAGCCTGATTCTGTAATAAGGGCTTTTTAAGGAAATCAATACAGTGAATCCTTTCATTTGTAAGACATTGTCACCAAGTAAAGAAATATATTTCTTCTCCCTTGTTCAATAAGAGAATGGATAAATTATGGCATATATCACATAGAAGAATACTGTATAGAAACAAAAAGGAAAATACTCCTTTTTAAAAAAGAAATATTTCTAATATTAAAGTAAGCATGCAATCAGAATTGAGTTTTGTATTTTTTTTTTTTTTTTAAGACAGGGTTTTCCTCTGTTACCTGGGCTAGGGTACTGTGGTGTCATCATTGCTCACTGCAACCTCAAACTCCTGAGCTCAAGTGATCCTCCTGCCTTGGCCCCATAAGTAGGTGGGACTATAGGCACATACCACCAAGCCCAGCTAATTTTTCTATTTTTTGTAGAGACAGGGTCTTACTCTTGCTCAGGCTAGTCTCGAACTCCTGTCCTCAGCAATTCTTCTGCCTCAGCCTCCCAAAGTGCTAGGATTACAAGCATGAGCCACTGCACCTGGCTATTTCATATTTCTTTATTATCTGAACAGAGTAAAGTTTTTTCTCTGACTGTTATATAATCTTACCTATCAGAAAATCCACATAGATTCTTCAAATGTTGTTTTAACATCAGAAGCAATAAAATACCCTGGGAGACATTTGCAAATTCAATTAAAGGAGCTGAATTTTCTGGTAAACATTTCATCACTGAATTTATATCGTCTTCTGAATCTGAATCTGAATCTGAATCTACACGTTTCCGTGATTTCCGAGGCCTAGAAACTTCTTCTTCACTCTCACTTGACTCATTTTCCTTATTAGGTGATGATTTTCTCTCTTTCCTTTTGTCCTTTACCATAGACTGAAAGAGAAAATTATTCTGTTTGAGACACAATAAAAACAAAATACCACTAACAAATATAAGCATGCTCCATTCAACGGCTTCAAAAAGCTTCCTTAAACTATTATTTTATAAACCTCTTGACTTTCTACAAACAACTGGAGATGTAATCCTTGTGGGAAAAATTAGATTCCAAGACTAAATAAAATCATATATAATACCCACTCCTCCCTCCCCTGTAACCATTCCCTCCAAAATAATCCTTCTGAAATATCATTCAAAGGGAAACTATTTTCTTATAAGGATAGTAATAAAAGATAAATTAGTTATCAAAGTATCAATTTGGTACATAGAAGCTATTATAGAGAAAAAGCAGTAATTATAATTTAAATGACAATATAATGTGAACATCCCTAGCTTCTATCAAACTCTCCCTTTCAAGAACTTTTCAGCAAGATAATACACAACATTCCTTGAATACTTAAATCATATTTCTTTGTACTTTATAAAGATGTTAGCTCTTAGAAAGAAACAAAGTCAACTGAAGTTAAGCAAGTGTAGGGGGGAACCAAATTACAAAAGCAATTATTCAAAACATAACTGTTAGATAAAATAGGACAAACATTTACAAGTACATTCACAACAGTAAGTGATGTAAAATAAGAGAATATGATGACTAAAGTTCCTAGAAAATTATTAACTTCTCAAACTTTAATGTGTATGTTAATATTCCAGGAATTTTGTTAAAAATGCAGACTTTGTTTCAGCAGCTCTGGGGTGGAACCTGAGGTTCTGCAGCTCTGACAAGCTCTCAGGTGAGTCTGGTGCTGCTGGTCTGTGGTCCACACTTCAAGTAGTAAGGGTTTAGATACCTCTATAATTCCAGCCCTTAGGAGGTATCTAAAATAATTTCTCTGATTTACTAATTTGACAAGGCTGAGTTTTGAGCACTGCAATTTTATAAAATGAGATCTACTGGTATTATCAGGCACATGAGACTACTCCACTCAATTTGTAAAGAATTTACTAAGCACTCATTATGTTAGCACTACACCAGGGTACTTCTATAATTAAACCAATTACATTTCTCTTAAAAACCATGACAGAACATACATAAGATTTATAACAAGAAATTTAGTAAAGATTTTGGGCACACAATATGCCAACTCCATTATTATGCTGTTGTTGAAGGATAAAAAGACCACATTTTTTGTTTCCTTGTAAATAAGCTATCTAATCATCTCCATCTATATATTTTCATGTGTAATGGTGGCATCTACAGTATTGCTAGATTTACAGAATAGCAAGGTGCTTTTAAAACCGGATTTAAATGGATATGTGAGTGGACGCAAAACACTTAAGGTCAGTGCATAAAGTGAGAAAAATAAAGAAGTGGGATGGCTTATCAATAGAACAACCCACATATGTATAAAAAGTGTACCCTAAATAATCCAGAAGTGAAATGGCTTTAGATCTTTCTGAACAGAAATAAAATGGTAACCCACTTCATCTCTCAATTCAAGTACTGCCCAAGATTTCAGTAAGTTCATTTAGAAAGATTTTATATGTCTGTGAAAAGAATGAAAAACAAAACATTGAAAATAGCATGCCTGAACTTTGACAGATACATTAAGAATAGTAATGTGTGTAACTTACCTCCTTGAATGACTGCAGTAGGTTACTACCAGAAACTGAGAGTGTAATGTCTATATGATGCATTATAAACAACGGCTCTTCCTGTGTCTGGTATGGAAAACAGGCTAGATTGTCTGCTATATACAAGAGCATAGTCACTTCTGTTTTCTGTAAATTTTAAAAAAAGGTACACACATTTAGTGGATAATCTAGAAACCCAACGAAAAAGCTTTTTTAGAAAAAAATATTACAGGGTACTTTCACCTCAGTTAATGTTACAAAGAGACACAGAATGAGGGAGAAAGACAAAGACAGAAAGAGAAGGGGAAGGGAGAGAAAAAGAGAGATGGGCAAAGGGAAGAGGTAGAGGGAGACAGGTGTAAGACAAAGGGAGGAAGGGGAAGAGAAATAGATTTTATAAAATAATCTTATACCCATTTTAGGAGATTTTATAATGACTTACACCATGCTACCTCAAGAGGGAAGAGATGAAATTTTTCAATGCACCTAAGTGAAAATCCTTGAAGTTTTCTTACAGAGTATTGGAATCTTTATGATAAATCCATACCACATCAGAAAGTATACATGAGTTCATAATTATGTCATTGTGCTTCTAACAGTTTAGCTCATATGGAGATCAGTTACACACAGATACTATTCCACCCTCAAAAATAAGTAGCAATTATAGTACTAACATGGGTTTAAAAAAAATGCAAAATTCATGTACTCATAAAATATTTGTCAGTTTCCTCTGTATATGTAATTTAGAATGTCAGAGTTGTTTTGACAGTGCTACCAGGTTCACATTATAAAAACTCTGAGGTAGGCAAAATTTAAGAGAAAAATTACAGCTAGTACTAGTTGTTTGCTTTAAAGAAAATATAACTTAAACAGAGACTTTCAGCATTTGATGATCATACAGAATATAAACAAAAAGGCATTGAACATTTATAGGTCAAGGAAAAAAAAAAAAGAAAGAAGGAACAAATAGCAACCAAAAAACACTCCCTCTTACCATCTACCCTCCCCTACCATCCAAACAACATAAAACCTAACAGCAGCAGTAGCAACAACAAAAATCCCATACGACAGATGGAGTAAACTTGCTATTTATGATAATATTACTGTCACTCTATTTATTTTAAAATATGCATCAACACCTATATGTTACAGTTGAAAAAATGCAGACACAGAACCCTACCTCATCTATTAGTTTTAACACTGTAATTCATATATGTATGTACTTTTTCCTGATAAAACTGAACAAACCTTTTCAAAACTCTGAAATTCTTCAACTTTGGTCATAAAAGTCCTATATTGTTTTTTCCTTTCAAATTCGAACTTCCTAAAAGAGTAGACTGTTCCTCCCATGTCTTCCCCACTACTCTTAAATTAAATCTGCTTTTGTCCCTCACTGCTTGATTGCTTCTGTCCACCAAGTTCACCAATCATCCCACGCTTTTTACTTTTTATTCTCCTTGACTTCTCAGTAGCATCTGACACTATTATCCAATTTTCCCTCCTGAAACCTTCTTCTTCCTTAGTTTTCTCTTCCTAGCTCTTTATTGCCCTTCTATGTCCTTCTCAAGCCAACTCCTTTTCAAATTGTCTTTAGCAACAGTCCCATTATTCTCTCAAGTGCTCAGGATAAAAATATTCCAGTTATCCTTTAACTATTCTTCTCACAGAGTCTCATTTAATTTACTCCTTCCTTATAACATTTCTCCTTTCATACTATCCATTCTTTTTCCCCCTACTGTCATCATCATGCATCAATATCAATATGAACACAATGCTGAGAAATTCACATTCCTGAAACGCTCTTTGGTACCTGTCCTCACCATTTTATTCAAACACTTTCAATGGTTTTCCATCATTTACAGGATCCTCCATATCCTAAGCCTCAATATGATCTTTCTGCCTCAGTCAAATAACAATCTATTCATTATTTCCCACACATTCTTATTTTTGTATTTTTATTCACATTTTTTTACCTCTGCCTGGAACATCTTTCTCCCTCCTACTTTATACAGTTGCTCCCTCTCATCTAATACCTCTAGGCCTTCAGTGATCTGTTCCTCTTCCGACATCCTTTGTTGGAGATAGTCAGAAGAAAGCACTACCTTATGAGAGCTAGATTTCCAGTTTAGAATTTCAAATACTGAGATGATAGAATATCCAGTTGGTGACATAGAACACAGTGAAACCGGATAGGAATGAAGCTCAGGAGAGAGACAAGGACTGGAGCAATATCATCAATATAAACCATGAGGTACTCAGGATATAGTAACCTTAATCACCATTTATTTTCTTTATTTTTATTTTGTGCCCTATTTTTATTTTTTTCTTTATTTTTATTTTGTGCCCTATTCCTACAACTTGAAGTTAAAATCCTCTAAGTGCAAGAGGACTACATGATACCATTTTATACTCTTAACATAGTGTCCTACACACAATGCAAGCTTAATGATGATGATGATAATATGATGACGATAATGGTGATGATAAATTATATTATGAGCATTAGGTATTTTTTTTTTTTTTTGAGACAGTCTCTCACTCTGTCACCTGGGCTAGAATGCCATGGCATCAGCCTAGCTCACAGCAAAGCAACCTCAAACTCCCAGGCTCAAACGATTCTCCTGCCTCAGCCTCCAGAGGAGATGGGACTACAGGCGCACATCACCACGTCTGGCTAATTTTTTCTATTTTTAGTTGCCTGGGCTAATTATTTTTTCTATTTTTCTTTGGTAGAGATGGGGTCTTGTTCTTGCACAGGCTGGTCTCAAACTCAAGTGATCCTCCCCAGCCGCAGCCTCCCAGAGTGCTAGGATTATATGCTTGAGCCACAATGCCTGGCCATATTCTGGGCAAATAGATGTAATATTTATTTGCTAGTTCATATCTCTAAACATTTCATGCTGTACTTAAAAAGAAGAGGTTTAATGAGTTATCTACACTCTGGTAATTATAATTTTGCTTTGTTATGAAAATCTGGTGTCAAGCTAACAAGTAATTAAAATAAGAAAAAATATCTCATCTTTTTAAGGCTGCCATTCACATAGATTCATCTGTAAGTTTTATGTGGGCCGATACCACATCTGTCTTTACTATTTTATGTCTAACTTCTTAGCACAATGGCTGACACACAGCAGGCACCAAATAAATATTTGAGTAAAAAGAATACACAAATTAAAAGGTAAACTTAAAAAAAAGAACATTGTTTTCTTGGCTTATGGTCCTGGCCAGTGCAACTTGTACAACAGCCAAAAGTGTCAAAACTGTAATTACAGTAGTCCCCCCTTATTCATGGTTTCCCTTTCCGCAGTTGCAGTTACCCATGGTCAATTGTGGTCCAAAGATAGGTGAGTATAGGACAGTAAGATATTTTCAGAGAGAGCAAGAGAGAGCGAGTGAGCAAGAGAGAGACACCACATTCACATACATTTATTACAGTGCATTATTACAAGTGCTCAATTTTATTATTGTTAATCTCTTACTACAACTAATTTATAAAATAAACTTTATCATAGTCATGTATGTATAGAAAAAAACATAGTACAGTCATGTGTCGCATAACGGTGTTTTGGTCAACAGTAAACCACGTATACAACGGTGGTCCCATGAGATTATAGTATCATATTTTTATTGTATATTTTCTGTGTTTAGCTATGTTTAGCTATACAAATATTTATCACTGTGTTACAACTACCTACAGTATTCAGTACAGTAACATGCCATACAGATTTGTAACCTAGAAGCAATAGGCGGCCTAGGTGTGTAGTAGGCTATACCATGGGTTTGTGTAAGCATATACTCTATGATGTTTGCACAATGACAGAATCATCTATGTATTTCTCAGAACGTATTCCCGTTGTTAAGCAGCACATGACTGTATATATAGGGTTCCATCCTATCCATGGTTTTAGGCATCCACTGGGGCACAGGGGTCTTGAAACATATCCTTGAGCATAAGAAGGGACTACTGTAGACAAACGCAGGCTCTTCATTAAGGAAGCCAAGGTGAATAAGGGATCTCAGCAGCCAAAAACCTATTATTCTCTAACAATATTTGAGTTGTAGAGAAAATGAGAGAAATTCATTTTATTTATTTATTTGATAGTTTAGTGATGTACCTTATTTAAACATAGGCTTAAAGGAACTGTTATCAAAATTTATAAGATACTCAGTATGGAAGCACGATAATACTTTATTCCTCCTATTCATTCCCATGTAAAATTTCCTCTTCAATTTTAATGACATACCTTGTAAATAACTTAGTGGATTAAGGAAACACATTTAATAAAGTTGCTATCACATACTAAAATTGTAATATTTAAAAAAAATGGTGACTTTTAGCCATAACGTTTCTAGAACATTTATTTTCTTAAAACAATAAGTTTGTATGCTTACTGCTGTGTCATCAAAGAGGTTGAGTAAAGAAATAAGAAAAGCTCGTCTGTGTTGGCGGTTTCCACGGATCATGGAGTAAAGGTGTGAACACAAAGCACTAGAGGACTCGTCTTGTCTGAAACCCCTTACAGGATCTTTTAGGCACGTGTTGATTGCCTGTTGTACCTGGTAAGACATCTTCATACCAGCCACTGCTTTCATCTGAAATCAATAAAACCCTCATTTTTGTCAGGGAAATTAAGAGTCAAATTAAAGGTATATATTGAACATTACATTGTGAGGCTCACTTCTTTATTTAGCTTTCTTATTTAAAATAATAAAATCATAGAATGAAGTGCCGGAAGGAACATTAGAGATCATCTATTACAATCCCCTCATTTTATACAAGAAAAATTTGAGGCCCAGCAGAATTGCTGCTGCCAAGATCACAGAGTAGAGTCTAAAACCCATGCTTCCTGATTTTTAGTCCATTGTGCTTGCTGGACTGCCACCTCTAGCCTAATCTTAAGAATTAATTTTAAACTAGAATAAACAGTTCAGGGGACAAACTTAGTTGCACGTTCAGAAGGTAACTACTAAGCAAAACATTTTATTCTAATTATGAATATGAGCAAGACATTTACCATAGAAATGGTTTACTAAAGAAAGATGTTTAAATTTAGGTTATACAATTTAAAACTACATACATGAATGAATCCAGCATATTTTTTGTCTATTTCCACAAGCTGCTGATCAGCCTTGTTCCGCATAGCAGGTTCTGGGTCTGTGCCCATAGCAATTAAATATGGCACACACTGGAAATAAAAATAAAAGATTTATGAGATATCACAGTAGTAAAAGCTTTAAATGTATCTTGACATATGTCAAACTTGTATATGTGGGATATATGAATTTAACCTTATAGGCTTTCCTATAAAGGCCATGTTTTAGTGTTATTTTAAAACTGATAAATCTTTAGATTTAATTTAAAGCAAGAAAGCACCAGAGAAGCAGCAAAAATACTGATATGGTAAAATTTAAAGAATTTCAATGTAAATTTAGAGGTTTTAAAAAAATATTCCCACACTAAGATTATCTATTCAAGATTATGATACATACTACAAATGTATAAACCAATAATTTTTCAAGTTTGACTGAATTTGCTTTGTAAAGATAATACATGGCAAATAGCAATTTGTTTTCCATACTCAAAGCTAGGAAAATATAATTTTTTTTCACAAAGTTGATTTCAGATGTGGCTTCAAGGATCAGATAGTTAGTAGCAGCCATATTCATTGTACTTCTAAAGTTAAGAAATACCACTGCTACGTTAAATGCATCTGAATCAAAGAGCAGTAAGGCGGCCAGAAAAAAACAATAATAAACATAATATGACTTTAAAATATAGACATGGCACTAAATAAAGTGAATGATCATGCATTAAGTACCAGATCAGGAAACAAAAAAAGTCTATAAGGAACACTATTGGCTTAACTAGCAAAATCTGAAAATGAACTATATGTTAGATAATATTATATCAATTTTAAATTTCCTAAATTTAATGATTGTATTATGTTTTTGTATAGTTTTATTATGTCCTTGTTTTAGAAAACACATGCTGAAGGCCGGGCCCAATGGCGCATGCCTGTAATCCTAACACTCTGGGAGGCTGAGGTGGGAGGATTGCTTGAGGTCAGGTATTCGAGACCAGCAAGAGCAAGACATTATCTCTATAAAAACAGAAAAAAAATTAGCCAGGCGTGGTGGCACATGCCTGTCTGTAGTCCTGGCTACTCAGGAGGCTGAGGCAGGAGAATCACTTGAGGTCAGGAGATTGAGGTTGCACTGCATTCTAGCCCAGGCAACCCAGCGAGACTCTGTCTTGGGGTTTGAGGGGGGAAGAAAATACATGCTGAAGTGTTTAGAGGTAAACAATCATAGTATCTGAAACTTCCTATCAAATGATTCAGAAAAAAGTAAATGTATAGAAAGAGATAAAGCAAATGTGGCAAAATGCTAATAAATTATCAATATAGGTGAAGAATAAAAAGGAATTCACTGTATCACTTTTGCAATTTCTTTGTAAGTGTGAAATGTGAAAAGAAATTTAAAAAAGCAGATAGAATAATAACAAGCACCAAGAAAGATCCCTAAGTATTTTAGAAAGGTGAGAGTCTCAACATACTGTTGTACATTATAATAAGTGATCTTGATGATGATCACCAGAGTCATCATGAAGAACAGGCTAAATATTCGTTAATGTGCTTTGTTTCAGGACACAAGGAAGACCACAGCATATTTAAATATAGCATATTTTTTAAAAGGTTCCATGAAATATAGCCAAAATAAAAATCTTGGAGAGTACAGACTTTGGATATTTAATAAATTCACTTTTGTAGTCTATGGTACTCTTCTGCCCATCAGATGGTGGTATATTAATACATCAGCATTGGCCGGGCACGGTGGCTCCTGCCTGTAATCCTAGCTCTCTGGGAGGCCGAGGCGTGTGGATTGTTTGAGCTCAGGAGTTCGAGACCAGCCTGAGCAAGAGCGAGACCCCGTCTCTACTAAAAATACAAAGAAATTAATCGGACAACTAAAAATACATAGAAAAAATTAGCCGGGCATGGTGGCACATGCCTGTAGTCCCAGCTACTCGGGAGGCTGAGGCAGAAGGATAGCTTGAGCCCAGGAGTTTGAGGTTGCTGTGAGCTAGGATGACGTCACGGCACTCTAGCCCAGGCAACAGAGTGAGACTCTGTCTCAAAAAAAAAAAATACATCAGCATTGGCTGCCAATCTTTAGTGATATGAATATATGTCTTCATTGTACTATTTTGTTCTTATATCAGTGCTGTGAGGTATTGGGTAATTGATGTTATCTTCAACTTAAAGATGAAGAAATTGAGCTCAGATTAAATAATTTACTTTTTTGTGAACTAAAACTCCACATTGTTAATCGGATTATACTCTTAAACCTGGTTAGCCCTCTTGACATTATATATTGCTGGTTCTTAGGGATAAAAGTAAATGAATTAAAACAAATCTATCACCTCTACTTAGAAAAGTAATTTGAGTACATGTTCTACCAACAGAAACTGAAAGTCTGCCTAATAAAGACATTATTATGAATGTATAGTATTTTGCAGTAATGATAACCTAAGAGATTGTATAAAACTTAGACTTTTAAGAGATTAGGACAAAGAAGGTTAAACATTAAGAGGAATAAAGAACTACTTATTCTTTAATCACAGTGTCTTTAAATGACAACTAATCTGGCTCTGATAGTAAGTGCTGCTGCTATAAAACATGCTTACCTGAACTGGATGAATAAGACCTTGATTTAGAGTCAATGCAATGACATTTAGGGCAAAATGGCGTACACTTGACTGGGTGTGAAAAAACGCCTCAAGCACCTGTTTGAGGTAAAGCTGCATGATGGAACTACTCATCCCTGAGGAAACATCACCCATTTCTTTTAAGTCTTCCTGTTTTGCAACTTTCTTCCCTACAAAAGGAAGCAAACAATAAACACATATCAAGAGCATGTATATTAACTTTACCAAATATTCCCAAATTAGGCCACAGCCAAAATCACAAAATGTCATAGCTAGTACTCTACCTCAATGTTTGTTAATCTTTTTTTTTGTCTGTGTCAGAGACCCCTTAGAACCTGATGAGAACTATAATCCCTCTCCTGCCTCAAAATATGTTAATGTTTACAGACATATAAAATTTCACAACTATTTTAGGGAGTTTAAGAATACTCTAAAGTCTAGCTATGAACCTCACCATAAGGACTCTCATAATTCCTTTAATAGAAAAGGAAATTTAGATATTTGGTTTAAAGAAATGAATCTTACAGTAGCATAACTACAGCTATACTGTGAAATTTAAAAATATATTTTCACTTACAGTCTCTATCTGCCTGCTGCATACGTGTATCTTCTTCTTGTAGGTAGGTCTGGAGATTTTTTAACACTTGTATTTTTAAATTTACCGAGGAATTCTTATCAGACAAAATATTATTATATAGATTCTTTACTTCTTGCTCGAACATTAGACTTGGATGCTGAATAAAGGCAAATCCTAAGGAAGAGGAAAAAAAATCTCTTCACATATTCATATTAAAATTA
>NW_012134970.1:1130949-1131263 GCF_000956105.1 Propithecus coquereli | reverse complement strand
CACCTGTTAGACTGGCAAAGAGTATAAAAATAATGACACTGATTGTCATATATAGCTTTTCAAAAAGGCTATATAAAACATAACCACCAGCAATCTCGCAAGATCTATTAAAAATCAAAATCAAAATAATCATTCTCTCAACCTAGCAAGTCCAGACTCTGTCCCAACAAAGTAAAAGCACCAGTAGTACTTAAAGGTATATAAATAGGAATGTTTATTAAGAAATTATTTGTAGTGGTGAGCAATAGGAAACAATGTAAATACCTGCCAAATAGGAAAATGATTAAATAAATGATAGGACACCCATAAAATGA
>NW_012134970.1:1128197-1130877 GCF_000956105.1 Propithecus coquereli | reverse complement strand
AGGATCATTTGAGCCCGAGGAGTTTGAGTCCATCCTGGGCAACACAGTGTGACTCTATCTCTACAAAAAATAAAATAATTAGCCAGGAGTCGTGGCATACGCCTATAGCTCTAGCTACTCGGGAGGCTGAGCCAGGAGGATTGCTTAAGCCTGGGAGCTAAAGGTTGCAGTGAGCTGTGACCATGTCATTGTACTCCCGTTTGGATGACAGAGTGAGACCCTGTCTCACAGTAAAAAAAAAAAAAAAAGGCAAATAGAAACGTCTTCTTATACATCATCTTTCTTTATCAAAGTACTTTAATAAATATTAAGATACTCTGAAGTAGGGATAAGACCGTTATCTCTATTTTACTAATGAAGAAACTAATGAACAGAGAAGTTAAGTGATTTGCTCAAGGTTACCCAGGAGGTCACTGGCTACAGCATGAACGGATTCCAGGTGTTTTAACCCCTAACCCTACATGGACCAGATTCTACTGCTAGTAGAAATATATTTAAATAAATCAACAATTTAGACTCAAAATATTTAAAAACTTGCTCCACATCACAAACAGCTAAAAACTATAAAGAAATTTAGACTTAACTTACCTAGACCAATGATAGCTTTTGTTTGTACTTCTTCATCTGAATGTTTTGTAAAATACATCAATAGCTCAAGTACTTTATCCTTTATGTTAACCTACGGGGGGGAAAAAAACCACATTAAAGTATTCAAGAAGAGTAATTTAGATCAATTTTCAAGTATAAAGGAAAAAAACTACCTAAAGGCAAATAATGAGACTTTCCATACGTGAACTTTACTGAAAAATAAGTCACCAATTCCATTTATTTTACAACAGTGGCATTTAAAGTACCAGTTTGTGGCAAAGCAGCTTGCATCAGAATGTAAATCAATATACTGCTCCCTTCATTGGAAAAAAAAACAAAGTCAGCTGTTGATCTCAAAAGTGTTACCTACTGTTACAAAACTGATATAACTTGTCACGGAAACTTCATATCTTGTCACACACCAGTAATAGTTCATGGATCAGCAGCCAGGCCAAGGATCAGACTTTGAGTAGCAATTTTCAGAATTCTAACTGAAGCAAACTATTCTAATGCTACCTTCATCCTGGATTATTACGGTCATTCTCAGCTCACACAGTTTTGCGTTTCACAGCATTCCAAGTAATATTATAATCTTTACCTTACTGTTGCCTTTAAAATCTTCCAGATCAAAATCAAAATGTCGACATAGTGCTCCAACAGTAAAAAGAGATCTAAGAAGTGCTGGTTTGTTTGTTAGAAGTGAAGTATTATTTGGGTCCTCTTGGTGTTGACTTTTTAATTTTGAAATGGCACCTAATAAAGATAAGTTATATTTATAATAAACCCTTTATTTTTAAATTACTATGTTCAAATAATAACTACTAATGAATTACAATTAATTTTTACTAATTGTTTTAAGTATTAAATATGTCTAGGGTACTCTTTAGAGCCTAAAAGAACTAATGTAAGAAAAAATATTTAATTTTACTTTATATAACAGGCAGAAAATTTACCAACTTTTACTTATAAGGAGATAAATTTCTTAAGTAATCATAGTGGATTCTTAAGGGAATACAAAAGATACTAGAAAATATTGCATCTGAGAGTGGATCATGATGGACAATCACACCTCTTAAAATTTCCTTAATTCTAGGCTTGTATCAGGTTTGTTTAAAATGAGCTGGATACACTGCAGAACCTAGCAGGATAATTTTAAAGTTCAGGCACTGAACTTACCATAGTATCTATTGAAACAGGCCCACACAAATTTAAAATTTTGTGTCACTTTATTTACAACGGCCCCAAGACAGCTCACACAATGTTGTACTACCTAAAAGATACAGAATGTGTTATCGTTTAGGTAAAAGTTAAAGGTAAAAACACACTATTTTAAAAATTTAGATTCTTACAAATATTTACTTAAAAATATAATAATATATAGGAACTTGATTCTGACATATAATAATATTTTACAAGTTATCATTTGCAAATTGTATACTAATCAATATAGAAATGGTAAACTGAATGCTTACAGTCATGCCATATTTGATGATAAGCTTCATTAGATCTTCTTCAATAGTGGCAAGGAAAGTTTCACTTGGATGCTCCATCAGTGGTACAACTAGCTCTAGGATTTTTGCAACATTGCAGATAACCATGAAATCATTTTGTGTCTATAAGAATAAAATCAGTGCTTTATGAATACCCAAAACCTGAAAAGAAACCCTATGTACACCTTTATGTATTTGTGGTGGGGTATAATTTATGTAAAGTTTCGTTTTTAAAAAAAGTCGATTAGGTAAGAGCTTTTTTTAAGGTATGGAAGGAAAAGCACCAGATAGAGTATCAGGAACCTAGATCCTAGCTCTATCACTACACCATGTGATCTTGGAGTCACTTAATCACAATGCTAGTTACTTTTTTCCCCCTAAAATGCAACACAATTCAATTCTTAAAAAAGGTATTTAAATATTAACACTATTGTACAAAGACTGGTACAGTTCTTACAATTAATACCTTTTAAGCTGGGGTATGTTAACCCAGTAGTTCTCAACTGGGGGTGAGTTTGCTGCCTCCTCTCCCCATCTAGAGGTATGTGGCAGTATCTGGAGACATTCTGGTTGTCACAATGGGACTCAGGGGGGTGCTACTG
>NW_012134970.1:1125660-1126772 GCF_000956105.1 Propithecus coquereli | reverse complement strand
GACACCCATAAAATGAGTATGTAGCCATTTAAAAGAAAGAATTGGATATATACCAGGTCATGTGCGATTAATAGATAGGCTTAGCAGGTATGTATATAACATAATTTGATTTTTAAAAAACCTGGTCAACCATTTATATATGTTTATGTGTCCAAAATTATAGAATCATGGATAAAGAATATAATATTCCAGGTTGTTTACTCTGAAAGGAGAAGAAATAAAGATGGGGATAGAATATAAAAACAAAACCAAAAAACATTTAAAAAAGTGTCTAACATGTATGAGATGGGTCCTTGTATTTGTTTATATACAGACATAAAAATATGCAAAATGTTTTAAAAGTGATCTTGCTTTCAGAAATACTGACTCAAAATCACACAAGGACTATTTATACAGGTTACATTATAGTCCAGATTCTACTGGCAGACAGATATGGGGCTGAATTCTAACTTTGGGACTGGTTAGCTATGTAACATTGGGCCAGTTATTCATATTCTCTAAGCTTTAGTTTCCTTATCTGAAACTGAAATAATAATAGTTCCTACCTCACAGAGGAAATGAAATAATGCACGTAAAATTCATCACAGTCCCTGGTACTGTACTCAATAAATATTTGTTATTATTCTTGGCCACAGATTACATATTAACCAATTTATCTCTGGATCCAATAAAAGGCTTAAAGATAGAATTAGCATCTCAGAAGCAACATATGTTGTTTTTAAGTATTTTTAATCCCTTGCTACACTCCTCAGTTCTTAAAGTTTTCTCAGGAAGTCCTGAGGTTTTCACCAGAATTTGTAATTTAGATCACCAAAACACTTAACCATATCAGCAAAACAAATGTAGTAAACAGTTAAAATGAGCTCCTTAGGAACATTAGGAACACAGTATGTGAAAACCATTTACTTTGTAAGTTTTTAGAGTATTTTAAAATTTAACATCTGTAACAAACCATTTAACTTATTATGCTTATATATATTTTTTAAAATCTTACTTTATTTGCTGGATTATTTTACTTAAGGAATGTTTTATTTAATTTTCATATTTTGTTTTATGAAAACATAAAACAGCTTGACATCTCTGGTATGATATTAGATTTTCCATATTCAATA
>NW_012134970.1:1123880-1125610 GCF_000956105.1 Propithecus coquereli | reverse complement strand
AATTATATAAAGAGCTCCTAATTCCAAAAAATTAAAACTTGAATTGACTGGAAGAATATGCTGGTGGCCTTACCTAGAGAAGTATTAGAGCAGGTACTTCTTTCCCCATGAATTAAAAACAAGAAATTGCATTTCAAAGGAGAATTTCACACAAGAGGAAACCTTGAGGAGGGAGCAGGGCCTAGTGGCTAAGGGAGTGGATTAGGAGTCAGGAGTCTTGGGTTCTATTCCTGGCTCCACCACTGACTTGTAGTGTGACCTTAGGTGAGTCACATAATCTCTTTGTGCCTCAATTCTCCATCTGTAAAATGGGGATAATAACATTTACCACCCACCTACCTCAAAGGGATATTTTTAGGATTTAAGAAGTAATGTCTGCAAACATTTTTCAGATCCCTAGCAAAAGGTGCTACATTGACATTATTTTTAAAAAATATTAAAATATATTCACTTGATGAAACAGAATAATTCTAAAACCAGAGCCAAAAATTTCTTCCATTTCTTTCTCATATGGGATTATAGTAAGGCCACAATGCTGAATTCTATAACCACTGGTTAATAAATAGCAATGTAATATTATTATCCATGCTTATTTGAACATAATGCCCACTTATTTGAGAAAAAATGAAGATCTCTGATGATAGCAAGTATTATTGATACCAAACAACAAACTAAATTCAAAGCATAGGGTGATCAGATAACTAGCCTGAGTGATAACTAGTCACTCAGGTGGCCCAGGCAAGATGTGTTTTATTAACTGGTACAGAGGCACTATTTCCTGGATAGCACTGCTTCTTTAAGCTAAACTTCATTTATTTATTCTCTGAATTAGCTGTAACACTATCAGTTTTGCGACTCCATATTACTTATGTCCAGACTGAATATTTAAAGGTACACATTGGCTGAAACGACATCTGAATTTTTACTATATGTGCTCTAAGTAATTTTCTGAAAGAGATGGAGGAAGAATAAGGTAATAAGATTTAAATTTATTTAGAGATATCATAAACATGATTTAATGAGGTTTGTCGACTTAGAATTTGTTATTACTCATTTTTATTCAATAGACTATAATACAAACAACTCCCCATGCATATTAATTAAATTATAAACTTTGATAATGCTAACAAAATAAAATTTCCAAATAAGTTATTGATCTTAGCTTTACATATAGAGTCATCCCTCAGTATCTGTTGGGGGATTGATTCCAGGACCTCCCAGGGATACGAAAATCTGTGAATGCTCAAGTCCCTAACATAAAATGGTGTAGTATTTGCATATAGCCTATATACATCCTCCTGTATACTTTAAATCATCTCTGAATTACTTACGATACCCAATACAATGTAAATGCTATGCAAATAGTTGTCATATCGTATTGTTCAGGTAATAATGACCAGAAGAATAATCTGTACATGGTCAGTACAGATCTAAATTTTTTTTTCTGAATATTTTCAATCCTTGGTTACTTGAATCCACAGATGGGAAACCCATGGATATGGAGGGCCAACTGTATTGGCACAAAACAAATAACAACAACAAAAACCAAACCCCACATTGTTCGTATATATATTTTTAAGTGCATTCAATTCAGATATTTTAATGCTATTCTCCTCCTATTACCCCATATTCTAATTATAAGCCATATAGACCTAACCATCTATAAAACATGTTTTTATTACATCAATGCTTCCTAGAAAAATAATATGGAAAAGGTACATATCCAAACT
>NW_012134970.1:1119986-1121693 GCF_000956105.1 Propithecus coquereli | reverse complement strand
CTTTTTAAAAAATTCATTTGTTCATTCATTTTTTTTTTTTTAGAGACAGGGTCTTGCTCTGTTAACAAGGATGAAATGCAGAGGCATTATCATAGTTCACTGTAACCCTGAATTCCTGGGCTCAAGCAATCCTCCTGCCTCAGCCTCCCAAACAGCGAGGACTACAGGTGTGCGCCACCAGACCCAGCTAATTTTTTTCATTTTTGTAGATACAGGGGTCTTGCTATGTTGCCTAGGCTGGTCATGAGAACTCCTGGCCTCAAGTGATCCTCCTGTCTTGGCTGCCCAAAGTGCTGGGATTATAGGTGTGAGCCACTGTGTCCAGCCTAAAAAACATCTTTTAAAGGCACCAACATCCCCAGTGATATAGCTACTTTTTAAAATACTTATTTTAAAATTGTGGTATAAAAATTTAAGCATACAAAAAGGTTGAAAAAATTTTACCATGAATACCTTCTATCCACCATCATTTTACTCTGCTGGGATGAATACACACACACACATATGTGTATGTATACATGTATGCATATGTATTTATATACATAACACATCTCTATCCATTTTGCTTTTGCTGTATTTCAAAGTAAATTAGAGATATCAGCATATGCCCCCCTTTTAAAAAAATGGACATGCAATGAAATGCACAAATCTTTAGCATATTTGTTCAGTTTTGTCAAATGCATTCACCACTGTAACTCAAATCCCTATCAAGACTAGAACAGTGGTTCTCAATCTATAAACTCCATCAGAATCATCTGGAGAGATTCTTAAAATATAGAATGATGAGCCTCACCCTTAGAGCTACTGATTCATTATGTCTGGGGGTAGGGCCTGAGAATTTGCATATTTAACAAATCCCTAGGTAATGCTGATAACTTTCAGAACCACTGATATAGGCCATTATTATCACCCCTGAAAGTTTCCTCATGTTCTTTCCCAGTCAGTCCCCAGTCCCCTGCAACCACCCTTCTGATTTTGTCCAATATGAAATAGTTTTGCCTCTCCTAGAACTTTGTATAAATGGAATCATAATATGTACTCTTCTGAATAAAGCTTCTTTGACTTTGCATTAATGTTTTTATTATTCATCTATGTAGCTGTATGTATTGTTTATCCTGTTTTGGTATGGAGTACTATTAAGTCGTATGGAATTATCAGCTTGTTTATCCATTCACTGGCTGATGGAGATAGAGTTTTTGACTGTAAACTTCAAGAAGGAGATCTTGCTTTGGATTACAAAGGCTAAGAACAGATGACATATGGGTTATTCTTAATTTTTTTTTCACTGCCTGTATTTTCCTAATAAACCAAAAAAGGGCCATTCTTAGACTACAAGCAATTATAATGAATGGCGTTGTAAAATCAATTCGATTTTTGTATACCTATCATAGGGCTATGACAGTGCTTTTTGAAGGCTGTTATGCAGAGCTTCTTAGGAAAGTAATAAGTTTATGGTAGTGTTTTAAACTAATTGGAGTATTTTTAGAAATAAAAAATGTGAGGACCTTCATGATAGAAGTTATTCGTCTACATACTACTGAAAAATGACAATAAACTATGAATTCATTAAAGGTTATAAAGGAAATGACAGCTTTATACATTTAAAAATGATATACTAATGCAATTATTTAGTCAATGGACAGAGTTTGGTGCATGTATGAATTTGAAGCTATTTCTTGTAGGACTTCAAATTTCCCTAGGAAAACA
>NW_012134970.1:1118792-1119936 GCF_000956105.1 Propithecus coquereli | reverse complement strand
TAAAATAAAATACGTTTATAACATATTATAAATGACAAATGAAAAGTAAATTCAGAATCCAAAAGATAGTAAATTCCTCAAAGACAGGAACTCTGCTTCATTCACCTTTGAATCTTCACAATAGCTATAACATTTATTAAGCATTTACTGAAGGTTTGGCTTGAGGAGTTTACAAAGAAATGGAGCCTGAACGTTATTTATAATATACTGGAAAATTGATGTTTGTAGATAATGTGTTTAATAAGCATTAGAACATATATTTGAATAAATGACACAGCTGATCTGTCAGTGAGAATGTGGTTGACACGTGAATTCTAAATTTAAAACACTTAATATATGTTTTATGTAAGAAGAAAAATAAGACAGCTCTATACTTACACTACATTTAGTGGTAAGGTATGGCTGCATAGTCATGGCATGTTTAACCATCAGCTGGGGTCTTATTTTGCTGAATAAGAACAAAGTGGTTATGCAAGCTACCAATCTTCCCGAATTCACACCTTTATTGTCAGAGTCTAGAAAAACAAAGAGAAATAAAACACTAAAATATGGCAAGGTGGTGGAAATTATGCGGAATGTTATTTAAATTACTAAATATTATCCCCTGAATAGATTCGGTATAGGCCTCCATATAATGGATTAGTATTTATGATACTAGACTTTCCATATCTCATTTTTTCTTTGTTATAGAAATTCATATACTGAAGACAGAACAAAGAGGCCATGGTATAGAAGGCAAATTTTACACTAGGAGGAATAGGATTGAAGTTAAAAGTAGAATGGAAGTTAGGAAGTTTAGGGATGGGCTTTTGGGAATAAATGTGGTGTTGGTTATATCCAAAAATTATTGGAAGTGAATATAGGAAAGAAAGTGGGCAATTTAGCTGAGGTGATACTGTATTTAAAGGTACTAGAAAAAAAGATTTTGCTGTGGTAGAAGAATTAAAAAATGGGAATGACAGAAGTTGGACCAATGCTATATTAAAAAGTCAAACAAAATGCTGTTCTAGTGGGAGGACAATGTTGCTAGTTAGGAGACACACTGATTTGTAGGAAACAAATTAAGTTTTAGAGGGGACTGGCAACTTTTTAATATTAAGGGATACCAGTATCACCCCTAAATTCTAGGATGGGGAAAAATAGG
>NW_012134970.1:1114977-1117792 GCF_000956105.1 Propithecus coquereli | reverse complement strand
GTCCATAAGTAATATCCTTTTAAATTTGTCATTAACATTTAACACTCAAAGTGAAAATTAATGAAACAAAAATATATGGCATGCTTAAAAATATCTTATAAACCAGTAATTTATAAATACTTTCAAACAATTTTAGTAAGAAATATTTAAACTGCTATAAAACCTGAGGTAGGATATGAGAGATATAGAAAAGGTGACCTTCCTTTTTCTCCCTTACTCCAACCAGAAACAAAGCATATCACTCAATATTAGTTGAATTATTTTAAAGAATAACTATAACTGTATTTGAATTGCACCTTAAAATTTACAATTATAAAACAAAAGGGTAGATTTCTTCTCTGCATTATCGTTTGTGAAATCATTAACAATGCTAGAAAAGTGTTATGAATAATGAGATGGGGATAGAGATCATTCTAACTATAACCAAAATCAATTCAATCTTTCATAATCATAGGTCAATGGAAAAGTAATTTAAGATATACCTGTTTTGCTAATAAAATCAGCTAATATAATTCTGGGGATACTAAAGGAATCAAATGTGTATTTGATTTCTGTGAAGAGTTCCAGTGTTGTCAAATATAGCATTCAGCAACAATGAAAATATTCTATATCTATATCCATGAGTCACATGTAGCTATTAAACACTTGAAATGTGGCGAATATGACTGAGGAGTTTAAAATTCAAATTCATTTAAAATTTAAAAAATGCATAAGGCTAGAACTGAATGGCACTACAAGATGCATGAGTAATTAAAACAACTGAGAGCTACCAGAATAACATAATACACACGCTGCCCCTTCCTCCAATTTCAAGAAATAAATCAAATAAAGCAGATAGCTTCAACTTACTAAGTTTCAACTCTGAACTGCAAATTCTCCTTGTCCCACACCATAATTCACTTCCTTAAGCAGCTATTGATATTACATTCTATCTAGCTTGGTCTCTCTTAGGCAGGAGTAGAAAACTATCCTCTTATCCTTGGTTTTTCTTTTTCCTCTAGAAGACTTCAGGTACACGCAAAAGAATTAATCATAAATTCTGATTCATGACATACCATCACCACTGGTATATACTCTTTTAATGTACCTATAAATAATGATGTACTATGAACTCAACTCAAGAACATTTCCAATCACTTATACTTCCAATGTGCTCCCTTCCCTTATCTCATCTTCCTGTTTCACTCTTAAGATAATGACTATCAGAAATTTTATGATCTCCTTGCATAAAAATATGTCTAAGCTATAGACTATTCATAGTTTTGATTTTCCACTTTCTAGAAAGGTAGCATAGTTGATGTAGTCTTCTGAGACTTGCTTTTTCACTTAACATGATGCCACTAACTATAATCCAGGTTGTTGCATGTAGCTGTATTGTATTCATTTTCACTGCTGTATAACAGTCCATTGTGTGTCTATAATATAACTCACTTATTCATTTTTCTGTAGACAAGTTAATTCCAATTTTGATGGTACACTGAGCATTTCTGTGTATGTGTCCTGATGCATATATGCCAGATTCTCTTGGGTATACACTTGAAGTGGAACTGCTGGGTCACTGAATATATGAATGTTCAACTTCACGAGATAATGCTTTTAATAAGGTAATTTTATGAGATAATTGTTTTCAAAGTGGTTGTAATACTTTCTCAATTAACAATATTAAGAGATACTATTATATTTGATCCATCCCTTTTCTATAATTTGTTATTGCCTGACTTCTCAATTTTTGTCACTCAAATGCTACAAAATGTGGTCTTGATTTGTATTTCTCATATTACTAATGAAGTTGAACACACTACAGGCCATATGTGCTATTTTCTCTATGAACTTCCTATTCATGAATTTTTCCTGTTTTCCTACTGGGACTCGACTTAACGATGGTTTGTAGGAAAGGAGATTTTTTTTTTTGAGATGGAGTCTCACTGCAACCTCAAACTCCTGGGCTCAAGTGATCCTCCTGCATCAGCCTCCTAAGTAGCTGAGACTAAAGATGCGTACCACCACCATGTCCGGCTAATTTTTTTATTTGTTGTAGAGACAGGGTCTCACTCTTGCTCAGGCTGGGCTCGAATTCCTGAGCTAAAGCGATCTTCCCGCCTCAGCCTCCCAGAGTGCTAGGATTACAGGCATGAGCCACCACACCCGGCCGAGAGTAGTTCTTCATTAATATTCTCAATATTAATTTGTTGGTTATATGTGTGTCTAATATCTTTTCCCAGTTTGTCACTTGTGTTTTCACTTTCTTTAAGATGTCTTTTGATTTATAAACATTTATCTATCTTTTAAGGTTAATTATTTTTGAAAGTTGTTTAAGAAATCCTTCTCTACATAAAGGTCAAGAATACATTCACCTATATTTTCTTCCAAAAGTTTTAAAGTTTTCCTTTAATACACATGGAGTTGACATTTGAGTTGAAGTAGGAATCAACTTTTAAAAAAATTTCCTTATGGATAGCCAGTAGATCCAACCCCATTTACTAAAAAGTCTATCTTTTCTCCCCATAAAAAGAAGTTGCAGTGCCACTTCAGTTTTATAGCAAGCATATTCTGTGAGGCCCATTTTGTGGGCTATCCTGTTCCACTGGTTTATTTGGTATTGATGTATTTATTACTGCTCTGTCTTAATTATCATATCTTTAAAAATAAGTCCCAATATTTTTTAAGGCAAGTTAGTGTTCCTGCTTTCTCAGAAGTAGTTTAGTTATTTTTAGCTTTTGATATTCCATATATGTTTTACAATCACCTTGACCTAATTGACAAATATTTTTTGTTCTTGATTTTGAAGAGATCTCTCTTAAGAATTTCCCATTTT
>NW_012134970.1:1108660-1110787 GCF_000956105.1 Propithecus coquereli | reverse complement strand
AAAAAACTGCTAAAGAGAAACATGAAACTACTGGATAATAAGTTGACATAAGCAAACAGAAAAAGTAATTGCAAGACAGACTTTAAATGTGATATTTCCAGTGAGCTATAACTAAAAAGAGATGCAAAGAAATCTTAAACTGTATTTGGCAATCTTACTGTTCATATAGTAGGGCAAAGCAAATAAATACGTTAATTTCTTCAAGACTCAAGATTTTTAGCCTAAAGGAAAAAATAAAATCAAAAAAGTAAAATCCTGTCTCTTAAATTTGGATTAAAAATATCAACATAGGCCGGGCACTGTGGCTCACGCCTGTAACCCTAGCACTTTCATGAGGCCAAGGCACAAGGATCACTTGAGGTCAGGAGTTTGGGACCAGCCTGAGCAAGAGCGAGGCCCCATTCCTACAAAAAATAGAAAAATTAGGCAAGTGTGATGGTGCATGCCTGTAGTCCTAGCTACTCGGGAGGCTGAGGCAGGGGGATCACTTTAGCCCAGGAGTGTCAGGTTGCAGTAAACTATGATGATGCCACTGCACCACTCTATCCTGGGCAAAGTGAAACCCTGTCTCCAAAAAAAATCAATATAAAGTCTTGATTGATTTATTTTCTCTTTCTAAAAAGCACATATTTCTAGCTTTATCTTCTGAAGGGCCCAAAGTTACAATAATTAACAATAAATATCCACAGCACAAAGATTGCTCCAACTAAAGGGAGTTAGGGCTCTTTAGAAAAATGGCTAATTTCAGGTTTGGGGCAGAAAACATACCAGATGATTCTGGGGTAGATGGATAGTCAGAAAGCAATCAGGCTATAAAAGATTAATGGCATTATATCAAAAAGATATATGACTAACTTCAGTTTCAAAAAGAATCATGATTACAATAAATTAAAACATATAAAAATCAATTAGTTCACACTGACACTAAGAAATAAACTCATTGGTCACTGATAGAAGTTGACAGGAAAAGTGATTTAAAAATTGTGAAAAATTCTGAAAATTGATAAGTAACAGAAAAGAATCAAGCATCTTCCTTGCCTTTCCTATACAAACTGTATTTCATGGTAACCAAACAGTTCACAGTAAAAAAACAGTATGGGAAAAAATTTTTAAATTTAAAAAATTCCTCTTTAAAGAAGAACCCTAGCTAACTAATACTGAAGGACTAAAAGGATGAGAAAAATCACCATTTCATGACTTCTAATGAAGATAATGGATCTAGGTAATGATCATATAAACCAACACTGAAAGACTTTTTAATAGATGCATCAGACTGATGACACCTAAACTCAAAGATCAATCACTGAAAATGAGACCACATGTGTGCTTCTTGATGTGATGCAATAATATTCACTATCACCTATGAAGTATTTGTGTTCTCTACCCTAAAATTAAACTTCTGTCTTATTAAGCCGTTAGATCTAAGAGATTATAGGAAAAATGGTAAAAAGAGGAACAACTTAAATGACACCAGAAGGAAGAGATCTAAGAAACCCAGAACATGGGACATTCTGCAGGAAAACACACAAGTGGCATGAGAAAAGGGAGGTGGGGGCCAACTATATTATAAGAGACTTAAGAGCTATATCAACCAAAGCAGCTGTTAACTATAAAGATACATTTTTGAGAGAGTCAAGAAAATGTAAACATTGAATAGGTATTAGATATTAGGGAATAATGTATTATTATTTATTTTATATAGATGATAGTGATATTCTGGCTTTTTAAAAAAGTCATTATTTGTTAGAGACAGATGCTAAAGATGATATAAAGTCTGGGATTTGTTTTAAAATTATTACACTAAAAAAGCAAAAAAACAAAGAAAAACCAAATCAAAAAAACACCAAGATGGAGGAGGACAGATAAAATAAGACTAGGAAAACACTGATAATTTTTGAAGGTGGGTGATGGATATTTCTATTTGAAAATTTCTCAAATAAAAAAATTTAAAAAATTCATAGGGAGATAAACATTTCCATTTATGAAACTTAAAAACAAAAACACTAGTTGTGGTTTGATTCTGTACTACTGTAGGAAATTCTATGTATAAAATGCCAAATAATGTAATTATGTATTTAATGCAATCTATATATTTACAGATCTCATGTCTATTATTTAGATGAAAGG
>NW_012134970.1:1106810-1108610 GCF_000956105.1 Propithecus coquereli | reverse complement strand
AGGGCTATGACAGTGCTTTTTGAAGGCTGTTATGCAGAGCTTCTTAGGAAAGTAATAAGTTTATGGTAGTGTTTTAAACTAATTGGAGTATTTTTAGAAATAAAAAATGTGAGGACCTTCATGATAGAAGTTATTCGTCTACATACTACTGAAAAATGACAATAAACTATGAATTCATTAAAGGTTATAAAGGAAATGACAGCTTTATACATTTAAAAATGATATACTAATGCAATTATTTAGTCAATGGACAGAGTTTGGTGCATGTATGAATTTGAAGCTATTTCTTGTAGGACTTCAAATTTCCCTAGGAAAACATAGTCAATGAATGGGGAGTCACTGATCTACAAAAGAACAACCCAACCTGAAAATAAAAATTAGAAATATCTGAAATTGGACTGAATGCAATGCGTGCATATGTGCTCATGTCAAAACAGTAGTTATTCTGCATTCAAAAATTTCCAGTAACTCCAGCAGTTCATTCTCTACATCCTTCCTACCTCGTCTTAAAATTTACGTATGTGTATTATAATTGCTAGGAATGGTTATGTCTCTTTCACATGTATTTACATAAGTATTTTTGTACTTTATTTCTTTTACTAAATCAAACTCTGCTAGTATAAAGGAACTATATCACAAAGTCAGGATGTCATTGGTGAACTAAATTGTTGGGAAAAATAAAGTTAGAAAGCATGGGATAAGGGCATGTCGATTGAATGGACAACAAATAAATAAATAAATAAACAGGACTAGAGTGTAAAGATACAAAGAATGTAAGAGGGAAACTATCACTGTTAAGAGATTATAAATGCGGTCATCTCTCTTCTGTTTCTAACTTGCCAATAATACACAGGAATATTATTTTAGATTCTTTTTAGTAATCCTAAATAAGGATATTTCTGATAGCTACACTTAATTCTTAATCATTTATTATAACTATCAGATGAAATATGTGGTTTAGAACCTTGTTAGAAATTATTATGATATCCCCTTTGGAATGGCTGACATAAACTTAACTAAGGTGGTAAATAAGGTTCTATAATACAGAGCTAATTATTTGATTTAGGAAGGAAATGATGCCAAATATATCATGTAAAAATATGAAATGAAAGATGGTTTATGAAGAGAGTCTAAGATTATAGATGATAACATAGGCAAACACTGTGAAGGCATTTAAAAAAAAGACATCTTAAAACTTTAGAAACAGTAACATACTATAACACACCACTATGCCCGAATGGCTGAAGTTTTAAAAGACTGAGACACCAAGAATGGTGAGGATGTGGAGCAACTGGAACCTCCATACATTGCTGGTAGAAATGCAAAATGGTTTGGCCATTTTGGAAAAACTGTTTGGCAGTTTCTAACTCACCATATGACCCAGCAATCACATTCCTAGGAATTTACCCAAGAGAAATGAAAACACACATCCACAAAAAAACTTGTACACAAAGCTTCATAGCATTATTCTTAATAGCCTTAAACTAGGAACAACCCAAAGGTCTATAAATTGGTGAGCGATAAAAAACTGTGATATGTCCATACTACTGAAACTACTTAGCAATAAAAAGGAACAAAATTTTAGTATACTAGCCACACAAATGAATCTCAACAACATTCTAAGTAAAATAAGTCAAACATAAGAGACTACATACTGTATAATTCCACTGATATGAAATTCTAGAAAAGGTACAACTATATTAACAGAAAGTAGATTAATGGTTTTCTAGGGTCAAGGGGAGAGGATCAACTGTAAAAATACACGAGTAAGCTTTTTAGGGTGTTAGCCTGTATCTTGAC
>NW_012134970.1:1100726-1101732 GCF_000956105.1 Propithecus coquereli | reverse complement strand
TCTTGCTCAGGCTGGTCTCAAACTCCTGACCTTGAGCGATCCACCCGCCTCAGCCTCCCAGAGTGCTAGGATTACAGGCGTGAGCCACTGTGCCCGGCCTATTTGGATGCTCTTAATACCCCTCTCTCGTCTAATTGCTGTAGCAAGGATTTCGAGCACTATGTTGACTAGAAGTGGAGATAGTGGGCAACCTGGTCTGGTTCCAGTTCTAAGTGGGAATGGTTTCAATTTTTCCCCACTCAGTATGATACTGACTGTGGGTTTGTCATAAATGGCCTTGGTAATTTTAAGGAATGAGCCTTCTATTCCTATTTGTTGAGAGTTTTTATCATAAAGGTGTGTTGGACTTTGTCAAATGCTTTTTCTGTATCGATAGAGAGAAACATATGGTCTTTGTTCTTGCTTTTATTTATGAGGCAAATTGCATGGAGGTATCAGTCTACCAGACTTCAAGCTGTACTACAAAGTTATGATAACTAGAACAGCATGGTACTGGCACAAGAACAGAGACATAGACCTTTGGAACAGGATTGAGAATCCAGAGATGAAACCATCTGCATATGGTAATCTAATCTTTGACAAAGCAGACAAAAATATATACTGGGGAAAAGAATCTCTTTTCAATAAATGGTGTTGGGAAAACTGGATAGCTACATGCAGAAGATTCAAACTGGATCCCACCTCTCACCTCTTACAAAAATCAATTCAAGATGGATAACGACTTAAACCTAAGGCATGAAACCTTAAGAATTCTAGAAGAAGATGTTGGGAAGACCCTTTCAGACATCGGCCTGGGCAAAAAATTTTTGAAGAACACCCCAAAGCAATCACCGTAGCAACAAAAATAAATAAATGGGATCTGCTCAAATTAAAAAGCTTTTGCACAGCCAAGGAAACTATCATTAATTAGAGTGAATAGACAGCCTACAGAATGGGAGAAAATATTTGCTCTCTACACATCCGATAAAGGGCTGATAACAAGAATCTATCTAGAACTTAAAAAAAT
>NW_012134970.1:1098916-1100676 GCF_000956105.1 Propithecus coquereli | reverse complement strand
TTTTTTTTATGATACTGAAAGTGCTATTCTTAAGATACATCCTGTTTAGAAAGTTGCTATAGTTCATAGACTAGGCAATATGTATTTATATTGCATTTATTTTTCCACTTAAAACAAGACGGGATACTCAAAAAGGCAAAATTCGAGTATGAATCATGAGTATGAATCATGATTATACTGATGAATCATTATAAAAATGACAAAACAAACATACCAATATTCTTTCAATCAGCATATCATAATACTGTTCAGCAAGCTGAGGTCGACAAAGGACAAACCGACCTAATAATTCTACTGCTGCTTCTCGGACACTGGTGGAGTTATCCATCAATCGTCCATGAACTCCTCGCTGCATATCAAGCTAAAGAAAAATGAAAAAAATATATATAATTTATACCGAATAGAGCTAACATTCTAATTTAAATAGAAAATCCAAGTAAGAAGAATCGTTTTTGCTCTCTTTACCCTCGCTAGAATACTGGGGTCTACAGCAACAACCTCAGATAAACATTTCATGGCTTTTGTTCGAACAGCAATTGCATTTTCACCAAGAACTCGTAGAATCTGCCAAGAAAACGTTGACATTTTTCATAAATTTTCTAATATATGAAATTATAAAAAAATGAAACCACAAAAGAATCTATTATTAATTTCCCTTTAATCTGTATACAAATGAATAAAAGATATTACTGACTCAATGTTTAACTTAAAGCTTAGTACAGATGGTGAGGCAGTCTATACTTTGAAATCTTTCCTTTACCCTGGCATTTTCCATTAAACCTGGCTTTTATTGTTGTGCTTCATTTGCAAGAACCTACAGACCCACTAAAATCTTGCTATATGTAACTTTAATCAAGGATTTTAGTATGATTTAAATCAGAATTCAGTAACTGAATAATTTGTTTTCATAGTGTCACCTGTACTCTATCTATATTGTGTGTGTACTCAGATATATACCTATTTATTTGTAAAACAATAATCAATATGTAAAAGGCATGCAGAAAAAGGACATTTAAACAAATAAGGAACATACTATGGAAACTCACACTGCTTCTATGATCTTTCAAATATCTGTGCTCAACAATGAAAGACGTTATATACCCACAAGCATCCAGAATCAGAAAAATCACAATCACTGTATAAGGAACTCTGACTCATTTTACCTGTGTCAAATAAATATCAAAGCTCTGGGCGAACGGCCTCATAGAGGCCAAGTATCGAACAATCAAGCAAGCATCATCATAGTCCACAGTATCAGAGTTCATCCTGCAACAAAAGGTCATTAAAAATTTATTTTTGTAACTAAGGTAAATAGATATCAAAGAGATAAATTAAAAAATAAACATGTTTTCTCTTTACATCTTACTTTAATGTGCTGAACTGAGAAGGTGTGGTTTTGATAATGCTTCTAAGAAATTTTTTCCGGTTTTCAGCTCGATGCATAATTTGACCAGTTGTCTCAATTTCTTTTGCATGATGTGTTCCTTCAGATGATTCTTCATCTTTTTGTGATTTCATTGCTTTTTCTGTTTCCAGAGTTGTGTCACGGAACCACTGAGCTATATAGAATTTACGAGAAAACTGGCAAGAAATTAGGTAGACTTGAGCATCATGAAATCAGTAACAAAATTTCTAAGTCATTTATAAAGTCAGAGTGCTCACAATCAGGAATGCAAGTATTAAGGTTTACTTTAAAAATTTATTTTTATTTTTATTTTTTAGAGACAGAGTCTTGTTCTGTCACCCAGGCTAAAGTGCAA
>NW_012134970.1:1087321-1088436 GCF_000956105.1 Propithecus coquereli | reverse complement strand
CATGCCTGTAGTCCCAGCTACTCGGGAGGCTGAGGCAGAAGGATCGCTTGAGCCCAGGAGTTTGAGGTTGCTGTGAGCTAAGATGACGCCACGGCACTCTAGCCCGGGCAACACAGTGAGACTCTGTCTCAAAAAAAAAAAAAAGAATGAAATAATAAAACATCTTTTCCCTAAGAACATTCTCTAATGTAATAAAATAAAAATAGCCCTCCTCAATCCTTGTCAATATAAAAAGATACACAATATTCAACGGTACAAAATAATCTTATTTGGCGTGTTAAATCACCATCTCAATAAGCTAAAGATTTAAATAAAATTTATGTTAAACCAAATATAAAACAGAGTTATACATTCATAATAGTAGTTCACGGAAAGTAAACTAAAGATTTATATAAACCATTCAGAAGTTTCTGTTAGACTTTATAATCCACCCTAAACCATTACATTTCTCTTCGGGGCTTTGAAAAGCCCACCTTTAGAAGTATAAATCTTGTTTTGAATCTAGAAAATGAAATGCAACACTATTGTGAGAACACCCAAATAAAACTATCATTTATCCCAATAATTTAAATTCTTTATCTCAATACCTGTTTTAAAATTCGTTCTATAGACCCTTGATCCATTTTGCTTGTAACAGCATCTTTCCTCAGCCGTGCAGCAACAGTTCCAAGGTAATCAAGAGAAGCCACTCTTAAAGCCATCTCTGTTGACTTGTTACTGAACTGATGAACCTAAACATCAAAATAAAGCAGCTTTAATAGATTTATAATAATATATCTTTAATTGCAATTTATCATATAAATTCCCAATATATGTTGTACTATTTGAAATTTAAATATTTTTTTTCTTGTGATACTATCCCATAAAGTGAATTTTGCCTTTTGATCTTCTGGGATCTGAACACTTTCATTTGGCTAAAAAAATTACATAGATTAAACTTCTTTAAGAACATAGTCACTTTTTAAGTATGTAGGCTCAATTGTTTATTTGTATAAAATGGGATATTACCGAGTAAGGATTTCTTCGGGTGGAATTCTGATGCCTCTAAAACATTATCATAGTTTCAGAATAGTATTAACAAATTTTCCAGTTCACAAAAAGGTCCCAAAAGCTTT
>NW_012134970.1:1082102-1086221 GCF_000956105.1 Propithecus coquereli | reverse complement strand
AAACATATAAAAAAATGCTCAACATCTCTAATCATTAGAGAAATGCAAATCAAAATCACAATGAGATATCATCTAACCCCAGGGAGATTGGCCTCTATCAAAAAAATCCCAAAACAACAAATGTTGGCGAGGATGTGGAGAGACAGGAACACTCTTACACTGCTGGTGGGACTACAAATTAGTGCAGCCTCTGTGGAAAAGAATTTGGAGATACCTCAGAGAGCTAAAAATAGAAATACCATTTGATCCAGCGATAGCACTATTAGGCATCTACCCAAAAGAGCAAAAGATATTCTACAATAAAGACATCTGCACCCGAATGTTTATGGCAGCATAATTCACTATTGCAAGGATGTGGAAACAACCCAAGCGCCCGTCAATTCATGAGTGGATTATTAAAATTTGGTATGTGTATACAATGGAATATTACTCAATTATAAGAAACGACAGTGATCTGGCACCTCTTATATTTTCCTGGATTGAAATTGACTCCATTATCTGAAGTGAGGTATCACGAGATCAGAAGAATGGGCTCCACTTGTACTCGCCATCAAATTGGTACTAACTGATTAACACTATGGTGCTCACATGGCAGTAATATTCTCCAGGGATTAGGGGGATGGGGGTGGGTAAACTCACAACTAAAGGACACGGTGATCATTGTAGAGGGGAAGGGCATGCCTCTAACCTTCATTTGGGTGAGGCAAACACATAAAATGTAACCAAAATGTTTGTACCCTCATAATACCCTGAAATAAAAATAAAAACAGATTTTAAGGAAGCTAGAAAATGTGGAATATCCTGAATGATAGAAAACTTATTGTACTTTGTTACAATACGTATATTAATGATGTGAAAAGATAATTTGATAAATGCAACTATGTTAAATATAGAATATTGCTATCAACTAATTAATCACGGATAATAACATATAAGTCAGTAATGATGGGTCAACTAAAAAAGTTTAGAAAAGATGGATCAAATGCTGATGATAGAAGACTCCATTTGTTTTCAAATCTTGCCTTAGTTCTGCAAGAAATATATAGGCCAATTATCACTGAAATAGTTTAACACTGTGGCACACCTGCAAATCTGTTTCTTTGAATACAGATGAAAACCTGCAGTAGTTGGCTAAATAGCTTAGTGGTAACCAATTTCTTCTGACTGTATATCTCATCAATTAAAAAAAATTAAAAATACCCCAATATAAATAATATTCTTAAACAAAAGATTATAAGTTGTATAAATGAAATTATTATACTAATATTTTATATACATAATACAACATACATAAAATAGAATTAAGAATTATATTTAAAAATAAATAGACATATAAAAATCTAATAGTTTCTTTTTATATGCTAATAGATCATTTCATGCACCACTTGGCCCATACCCACTGTCAGGACCAATGATCTAGCCTAGTTCCGAATATTTCTTTCTCGTCACACAATTTTAGTATAGTACAATATCCGTAACCAGAATTCCATATAAGACAAATCAACCCCTACCATTCATTTCTGTTTAGTTTATCAAGCATATCTTTGTTTCAAAATTAATATTACAAACAACTTAACTTTTCCTCTTCATGCTACCTCCCAATTTCTTTTGGACTCAATTTAAATAAACACATAATATCATCAAAAAAAGGAGAAAAGAATCCTACCACTAGTGAAGGATCAGTCTCAGTGTTTTCATCCAAGTAATCAAGCAATGCTTTTTGCAATTGTTGGATTTCATCTTCTCCTCCTGAAACCTACAGAATAAACCAAATAATAAAAAAGATATTACTGGTTTTGCTTTCATAAATCATCTGGTTATAAACACAAATCTGATGGAAAAAACTGACAAATATTAAAAATGAAAATAAAACCACAGTAACTAAAAGGAAGAAACAGCAAACTACTATTCCCCAAAAATATATTATATATTGATAGCTGAGGTTAGCCTTTATTTTTATGAACCACATGTTATCTCTCTTTTAAAGAGCTCATAGGTAGCTGACATGAAAATTACCAGAACAATGTGTTAAATCTTCAAAGCTATGAATGCCCTAGCACCAGTTTTCTGTTTGGAAAAAAACAATAACTCCAAACTTTTAATCTAGTAAATGGAAATGGTTGTTATCTATATTAATATGTATTAAAAATTTCTTTGGGGTATTATTTAAAAAGAACATTACAGAAGGGAAATATTTTTATTTATACTTAATAGGAAAATAGTACTTTATTTCATGTTGGATATTAAATGTACAATAGGTGAGCTATTTAGCTGTGTAGGTACAGAAACTTAATCATTAGGTTCTGCCAAGAATTACAAAGCCAGAAATTACCTATGAGTTGACATTCAAGTCTACAGTTTATACTCTAGCAGTTCTAGCTTTACTATGTAAACTGCCAAATATAAGGTTTAGAATATATCTAACCACAAAGCGAAGATTAGAATAACCCATGTTCTAGGAGTGTGATGAAACTGATAAATTCAGAAATTGGTCGTAGCTCTGTAAACTATTAATAGTATACTGTAAACTTACAAAATGAATTTAGAAGCATGTGTTAAAATCCATAAGATATTTAAAAATGATCCCTCTCCTCCAGTTGTGCAATATACAATATACACAGCCATATGTGGCAATAAGAAGTTCTAGGCCTACTCTACGAAAAACTGAAAGTCACCTAGCACCTAGATCTTGGCTTCTACATTACCATTCACCAATAAAAGAAACCAGGATTCCTTGGAGAAATAGCTGATCCCAGGGCTGGGGCAGGGAAAGTAAAAGATGTGCCTGAAACACCTGTTGTGCCAGAAAATAAGAAAAGTCCTCAAAGAATGATGGGAACATATCAAAAGGACATAAAAGCCAGGTTAAAGGGGCTTTTACCGGTCAAATCTGGGACAATTTAAGCATTAAAATAATGATGATAACAAATTACAACCTACTAAATAGAATAGGAATGGTAGTATTATATGAGATGGTAATATTAATGATATTTTTTAGCTTTTGATAATTCTACTATGGATATTTAAGTGAGAGTTCTTGTTTGCAGAGATATACATTAAGCAGTGGCTCTCAAACTTCAGCATTCATTAGAATCACTTGGAGGGCTTGTTAAACTATTGACTGTCCCACAACCAGTTTCTGATTCGGTAGGTCCTAAGATTTACATTTTTGTTAAAAATGTACTTGTTAGTAGTTCCCAGGTGATTTCAATGTTGGTACTGCTTGTCAAGGGAATCACCCTTTGAAAACCACTACACTAGAGAATTCAGGGGTAATGTGGGGCATAGTGTCTGCAACTTAACTTTAAATGGTTTGGAAAAACATGTTTTTTAAAAAATATGGATGTATAGGCCAGGTGCGGTGGCTCACACCTGTAATCCTAGCACTCTGGGAGGCCGAGGCGGGAGGAATGTTTGAGCTCAGGAGGTTGAGACCAGCCTGAGCAAGAGCAAAACCCCGTCTCTACTATAAATAAAAAGAAATTAGCCAAACGACTAAAAATAGAAAAAAAAAATTAGCCAGGCAAAGTGGCACATGCCTATAGTCCCAGCTACCCAGGAGGCTGAGGCAGGAGGATCGCCTGAGCCCAGGAGTTTGAGGTTGTTGTGAGCTAGGCTGATACCACGACACTCTAGCCCAGGCAAGAGAGTGAGACTCTGTCTCAAAAAACAAAAAACAAAAGGATGTATAAACATACATACATGCATATTTTGAAAGAGAATGATAAAGCAAATGTTGTAAACTATCAACAATTAAGGAATTTGGGTGAAGACTTTATGGGAGTTCCTTGTACTATTCTTATAACTTTTCTGTAAGATTGAAATTATTTTAAAACACAAAGTATAGTAAAAAAATCAAAGGCATTTCTATGCATATATATATAGTTATGAACTAAAAGAAGACAAGGAAAAGGAAAACAGAAGTTGTATATGGTAGGATTAGAGATCATTTCCCTGCCTATTTCTGAAGTAACTTTCTGTATTACTATCACCTCGCCCATACTTTAAAAAAAAGAATGAGGCCGGGCGCGGTGGCTCACGCCTGTAATCCTAGCTCTCTGGGAGGCCAAGATGGGCGATTGTTTGAGCTCAGGAGTTCGAAACCAGCCTGAGCAAGAG
>NW_012134970.1:1029364-1081002 GCF_000956105.1 Propithecus coquereli | reverse complement strand
TCTTCGGGTGGAATTCTGATGCCTCTAAAACATTATCATAGTTTCAGAATAGTATTAACAAATTTTCCAGTTCACAAAAAGGTCCCAAAAGCTTTTTAACAATTTATATTGCACAAGTCCAAATGTAGTTTAAAAATAAAAAGAGAAATCACAGTAATATTTCTTTGAATTTCTATACTATATTAAATGAGGACTAAAAAGTGCTGTATGTTTTCAGAAAAACTCTTAAAGATTACAAGTTCACAAGAATCAATTTCATGCTTTGAAATGAGTAACTTATGACTCAGTGTTGAGATGTGTTTAACTAACAATACTTCTAAACCCCCCAATTTTTTAAAGCATTATTTTATTTAATGTAATGAAATGAAAGCACCAAAATTCACAATAGTTGAAGGTTTCTACAATGCACTGACAACATTGTGTACAGTCATACACATGCAAAAACAGAGATGCAATGTTCATAGTTCCTTACACATTTTTAAAGAATTCATCATCTGTGAATCAGAGTACATCCTCATTATGTTGTCTTCTAGTAATCTAATAATCTTTAAATGCTATACTCTTACCAACAGTCTCCCTAATAAACTAAGGAGTAGTTCAGCAGCTGGCCATTCAGGTTTATTGACTGTTGAAAGAAGGTCTTGAACAAAATTTTCAAACAGTGGTCTATAATCTTCTTCACCTTGCTTACTACCACATCTGTTCAAAGATAAATAAAGAAAAGGATGTCAATTTAGGTGATGTGTCTACCAACATGACTGAAATTTTGCTAACTAAGTTTTCTTTTCTCTATTTCTAGAAACAAGGTATATGAGAGTACATTAAATAAAATATGGCTTAAAGGCTGGGTGTGGTGGCGTGCACCTGTAATCCCACCTACTCAGGAGGTTGAGGTGAGAGAACTGCTTGAGTCCAGGAGTTCAAGACCAGCCTGGGCAACAAAGCGAAATCTCATCTCGAAAACAAAACAAAACAAAATATGGTTTAAAATGAATCCATTTCTCAAACTCCATTTTCCCCTCAATAATGGGGAATTCATTTATTAACATTACTTTCTGGCATGCATAAAACATTTTAAAAAGTGATCACTGTTTTTGCTTTCTACAAGATCACTACAAATTCTTATGGAGGCTAGCTAAGTAACCTCTCTCCGCAGACTTCCCTGTTCTATTAAAATAGCAAAATTGTCCAAAATTTGCTGAAGAAAAATTGAGAATTTCAATCTAGTACTTTAATTTTGGGTCTAACATATAAAAAAGTTCATAGAATTTTAGATTTTTAATACTTTAATGAACTCATTTTAAAGATCAGGAAACCAAGGGCCAGGGAGATGTATTTAAGGTTCAGATTATGGCAGTAAATTGATTAATCTTTTTTTCGAAATGAACTATTCTCTATATTGTGGCAAATAAAAATCAGATATGTTTATTTTGCTCACTTTTTAAGGAAGATGGAGAGGAAGTTTTGGGCTGTTCGCATAGCTGTTTCATATGAGTTGGTAATAACAACATCCTGGTCAACCTAGAGTGAAAAAAATAAATTTATAAAGATATTAGAAAAAAAAATCAACAAACAAATTAGCTCAGTTGCTATTGCCATGTTATTACTGAATAGGGGTAACACATATAAATATTAAATTGCTTACAATATCCTTTTATACATAGAGAAGCCACAATTAGCATACTAAACATATTTCTACACTTTATAAAATCAAATGAAAATATAGGTAGGATATTATTAAAATAGGTAAGGGTGACAAATGTGGTTGATAAACACAATATCGATAGTTGCTTATCAACATCCTGGTCATAACAAAAGGAAATGGATTGAAAATACAATAAGAATTTTAAAAACAATATTCTAACCTCAAAGTTTAAGAAACACTGGAACATAAGCCAAAAGAAAATTTGACGCAGTCATTAGATATTTAAAGATTAGGAAATAAGTAGTCAATTCACAGTTGTATGACCCCCCCCAAAAAGCTGAATAAATAGAGGAAAAGGGGCTCAAGCTCACTAATAACCAGGAAAATGCAAAATAAAACATGATATTAATACCATTTCACCATGAGCAGAATGGGGTAAAATCAAAACATTGGAATGTAAACTGAAACACCACTTTGATAAGCAAACTGACAACTTCCAGTAAAGTTAATGCATGTACACTATCTTAACTCTACTTTTAAGTATATTGAGAGAAACTTTTGCTTTAAGTTGTGATACTATCCTACAATGTTTTAAACTCAAGTCAAAAAGAATCTGGTATGAGTTATATGTATTAAAAATAACACAGTGAAAAAATTAGCTGTAAACATGTCACTATCATTTATATAAATGCAAAGAAAATAATCACATTTATGCAGATAAATAAATAAATGAAAGGAGATAAACATACTCATGATACAGGTCACCAATAATAAGGAAGGGAAGATTGGAGACAGAATAATGGAACTGGGATGGGGGGTTGGCAAGGGAGAGAAAGAGGACCTCAACTTTTTGGATAATTTGTTTACTTTATTAGTGAACTATTATATATTTATTATTACAACAAAACACACATATGCTTATGTTTATTTACATTTGGCTATAACAGAATAGATAAATAAATAAAATTATTTCTGTTTCTCTTGAACTTTTGTTGAAGTAAAACTAAAGAACTTGGAAAAATGTCTATAAAAGCTATAAAACCAAAAGCAAATTTTAGCTATGTGTCATCTATCAGGGAGGGCATAAACTCACTTTCCACGTAAACTCTATGTTAATTATAATTGTATGTTATGCATTTATATGTAGGTTGTGTATCCCTAATCTGAAAATCCAAAATCCAAAATGCTCCAATGGCACTCAAAAAATTTCAGATGTTGGAGCATTTTGGATTTCAGATTTTCGAATTAAGAATATTCAACATGTATGTATATTACATATTATAATATTCACTTTTATATTCACTATCTCACTTACCCCTACAAAGCTGGTATGGTAGTCTTGATAAGTATTATCCCTATTTTACAGCTGAAGAAACAAACTCAGAAAGATTAAAATGATTTGCATGTTTCATGACAGGTAGATATAAGAGTCAGAACCAGAACTCAAATCTCCAAAATCATGTCTAGTGCTCTGCAAGGACCTTAAAGCCTAGCCATGAACCCCTAATCAAGAACTTGTTTTGTAAGAATGACAAAGAATATAGGGTTTTCTTCCATGAAAGCATGAAGTTACAAAACCTTTAAAAGATTCCTTACTTTTTTATTTGAGTCCTCTTCTGAATTAGAGTCCTTCTCAGATGACGGTAAGTGCACCACACACTGAATAAGCTGTAAAACCAGTGCTGTAACCATCTGAATATACATAGGTTCTCCATCCATATCACTACTGTTCAACCTTTAAAAAACAAAATACGTGGAATATGAAAATAATCTCATTTCACATCTTGAAAGTTTCAAGATGCTTTCTTTACCAATATTTCTAGGCATTATTTTAATGTTTATCATAGTGTGCTTATGTGTAATTACTTTTAATAAATTAGAAAAAAATATCAAGTAAATGCCTATGCATGCTCAGATAATTAAAATACTCAAAGGAAAAATACAGTATTTAATACAAATTTCTCTACTTATATATGTACTGTAGATAAAAATTTATATGAAGAATTACTAAATACTTCTCAATATGATTTTTAAAATGGTAAAAATCTTCAAGGTTTTTAAATGCCCATAAATTCTGGTATTTATCTGTTGAATCTCATATTAATTTGGTATTAAAATTTGCTACACAACTCTTGACCATCTGTGTTAGAGTACAGAGTTAGTGGCATAAAGTATGAAAAATCAATTTCCAAGTCTTTTGTTCTATAGATAATGTAGAAGTGTAAGAATTCTTTTACATGTTGATAGTTTCTCTTCAGATTTAATAGACAATAGATGTTTATCAATACATAAATGTTCACAAATAATTAAGATAAAATAATTATCTTAGAGAAGAAAGCCCTCAAAACAATCTAAAAATACCCCTACATGCCAGGTCAACACATTTAATCACTCAGAAACATTAATATAATCATCATGATAACAATGATTACCTTTGATGGCAAAAATGATAATGCTGACCATAGTAGTGGATAGCATTCTTTAGTTGTAGTGTGCTTAAAGAGTATTTAATCCCCGTGTTTATTTTCTATACTGCTGTTAGAGTAATCTTACAGCTCTCTTTTTAAAATATTATTTAATGGTTTATCACTGTCTAAAGGATTAAGTCCTTAGTATGGCTTATAAAATCCTCTTGGAACTGCCCTGACTCTTTGGAGTCATATTTCTTATTGCTCTTTTCATTGACCAGTGAGAGGGATGATTTTGCCCTTCAGTGCCTGGAAATAATTTTGGTTCTCACAACCGGAATGGGAGGATTTCTACTGGCATCTGGTGGGAAGAGATCAGGAATGCTGCTAAACATCCTATATTGCACAAGACAGCTATGTACAACAAAGTATCATCTGGCCCGAAATGTTAATCATGCCAAGACTGAAAGACTCTCCTATGGGTCTTTATACTTGAAGATCACTAGACTTCTTTAAGTCCCCCAAATATGCCACGTTATTTCGCACATCTAAGCTATTCTTCATGCTGTTCTGACTGAATTGCCCTTTATTTAATCATTAAATATGTATCAGAAATGATGAAGAATAAATACATGATAGTTCAATATAATGGAGTTCTTCATTATACTTGACCTTTGCCATAATTAGTTACCTGAAGTTCCTTAAACTCCTCTTGCTGGTTGGTAATCTTGCAAGTGAAGTAAAAATTTCTTCTAAAATTAACTGCCTATGTTTTTCATATCTTGAGAATACCTGTTTAGTAATTAAAAGATTCCAAATTAAATTAATAATAGAAAACAAAAGTAATATGATACTATGTAATAAAAAATATTACTTGTCACTTAGAATGAAAATGTTTTCAACATCTTCAGTGGTAATGACTTAAGATAATTTGTTCAATTTTTCTATCATTAATTATAACATTCTTACAGAAGTTAAAAAGTATACTAGTTTCATTGAGAGGTGAACGATATATTGGTCATGGAAAGCAAGACAAGATTTAAATGATTTTAAATCATTTTAATTTTATTATAAATATTAAGGAATTATTATCTGCAACATTTGCAAGTATTTACAGGATTTTTAAATTTGACAAAAACAGAATAACCTAAAAAATTCACAGAACAGAAAAATAAATTCAGTTTATAAAATCTAATAAGACACACTAAAATAGTCTTTATAATGAAAAAATGAATGTACTAGAAACTAGGAATCTGCATTAATTTTTAAGAGTTTAGATTAAATGACATTAATATTATTATTATTTTTTTTTTTTTGAGACAGAGTCTCACTGTGTTGCCTGGGCTAGAGCGCCCGTGGCATCATCCTAGCTCACAGCAACCTCCAACTCCTGGGCTCAAGCAATCCTTCTGCCTCAGCCTCCTAAGTAGCTGGGACTACAGGTATGCGCCACCATGCCCGGCTAATTTTTTCTATATATTTTTAGTTGTCCGATTAATTTCTTTCTATATTTAGTAGAGACAGGGTCTCGCTCTTGCTCAGGCTGGTTTCGAACTCCTGAGCTCAAACAATCCGCCTGCCTTGGCCTCCCAGAGAGCTAGGATTACAGGCATGAGCCACCGCTTCCGGCCCCATTAATATTATTTTGAGGCAATTAAAAATATAAATTGATTATACTTACTGCAGTGACTAACTTAATGGCACACAACTGCAGTTCACTGACATTTTCCACAAAAAATGGTGTTATTCCCATTGATGAAACCTATAAAAAACCAAAAAAAAGTAATTGGTACATATCTTTAGTTGAGTTCAGTAACATTTTATATTACTAAATTCCAATACACTCATAAACTTACTGGAAAACATTAAGAGGGCAATTTCCTTTCCCCCGCCTAATCAGCATCTATTCCTATCTCTGTACCCCTTCATCTTGAAGCATATTAGCACATATATCAGCTACCTTGCTTCATAATTGCCATTTCTCTAAGCTCTGCCATTTGAATTTATAAATGTCACAGGAATATAAAGAAACAAAAAGCATTTTGTTATCCTGGATGAAAATACTCTATAAATTCAATATTTTGTATTCACGATACAAAGGAAATGATAACTTGTAAAAAATTCAAGGTTTGAAATTTACACAACATTCATCTGTCCTCTGCCCAAAATGTCTTTTGAAATTCCCGGAACTTTTATTTCTTAAATTTAGATGTAACATACTCTGAATAGGAAAAATTAACATGGTGCTGGTATTATTACTGAGTGAGCAAGGTTATACTGGACTCGATCAAACTATTCTTAAATCATTTGGTCTAGAAATACATAAAATGCTTACATGAAACTTACCTGAAGAATTGTTGTGTCTGTAAGAAGTTGTATCTCTAGCAATTCTGATAAACTACTAACGATGTCACAAACTTTGTTATAAAGCATTACTATTACTCTCTGCTTATGGGTAGAACATTTAGCCCGTTTTGCCTTTGAACTTAACAAGCCCCCTAAAATGAAACAAATTCAAGACAAGGAAAATAACAACTTTTACTAATTTTCAATAAATAGTACTAAAACTGTTTTCTGAATTAAGAGAAGACAATTCTTTTTTTGGCTACATAAAAATACAAGCTGGCAGATAAAGCTTGTTATATATTAAGAGAAAATTATTCTCTAGGGATATTCTATTAGAATAGATAATCTGTGGTACATTTCAGCAGCTATTAAATTCTTTTATCTAAAATATTACTTTATCTTGATTTCTATTTTTTTCCATTGGACCAGGATAGTAAGGTTATATTTTCCTTTAAATTAACTTGCAATTATTATACAATAGGTAACTGAGTATAAATAATCCATTAACCTAAGTTTGGCTTTCCTCTCTTCAAATGTGTATATGTTAACTATTTCATTGCTCACTTACAAAGGTTATGAATAAGAGAAAGAATATTCTTTAATTAATCCATTTTGCAGATAACTATTATGTTAAAATTAGGGGGAAGTGATAAATGGAACCAGAAGCTAATATTATCTGGGATTTTCCCTGACCAGTAAAAATAACTTCTATTATACATTAATAGTTGCTAAAGAAATAATAATTGAACAAGTACTGTATTATCTAAGAGCTCTACATTCTAGTCAAACCCACAATCAAAATCAATGTTTATTACAATTTATATGATTAAAAAATTTGGTGCCATTTTAAAGTCACTGTATTCTGACTCATCTAACAGAAAAAAATTTACAATAGATGATTTTATACTGTACTAACAAACTATAAACATAAATAAAAGGGCAAACTAACCTCCATGAGGATCTAATCTATAAACAGGATCATACTGAGGATAAAGTGTATTCTGCAAATGAAATTTAGTGTACTGTATAACTCTTTCAATTACATCCTCAATGTATACAGCTTTTGGCATGTTAGGGGATGTCATAATGTTGATGGTTGTAAGACAGGCATCTGCTGATTTGGTAACTCTCTCCATAATAAGGTCTCTCCATAACCTTTCTTCTTCTTCAGTGTCGTTATTCTATAAAACAGCATATTGTTAATGACATGGAAATGAACTCATTTATAGGTTTAAATTATGAATAAAAATTATGATATATTTGGTTTTTACTGGCAGAAAAGAGTGTTTTTACGTATGTACATTCTTTAAAGAATATCCAGAATGAAGCAGAAATAAAGATACTACTTTAAGCAAGATTTTTGTTTCACCATGTCTACAACCATGATATATGCTATCTCCTCACTTCACCACTAGATGACTCTACTAACAAACTTACAGTTCCTTTACCTTTTGTGTACTTTAGCCAAATCTAAGATTTTATTGCTGAGGTTTTTAGGAATAAAAATAATTTCACCAAGAACTCCAGCTCCGTAGAACTCCAAATTTTTGATGATGTGTACCACAATTTCTTGGCAAAGCATTTAAGTAACTTGTAGACTAACGATGGAGTAGACTGATATTTTAGGTTTCTCTAAGCTCTTTGTTTCTGTTACTCAACAAGTAGTTAAAAACAAGGGCATTAAATAAATAGATATATTTAATAATCCAGATAACTACCATCTGAGATTATTTTTCTACATATTTTATTCCATGAGCTCACTTAGTAATCCTGTGGCTTTTGCAAACACCAAGAATGCATCCCTTGTGAGATAAAATAAAATCCAGTGTACATGTTAAATATATGTAGTATGCATGTATATACAGGAATGGAAGTATATTATCAAAAGTACTAAAAGTGGTTATTGCTGTATGAGAATATGGATTTGTGTTTTGCAAATTTTCTATAATAAATATACTACTTTTATAATCAGGCTTTTAAAATAAAGAAAATTCATTAATTTAAAACTTTTCCAAATTCTGATCTCATATTAAATGGGTATAAGCATTAATGTTTGCATTCATTAATGTTAGAGATATCAAGATCAATTTGAATGCATGTGTAATTTATAAAGTCAGCTACAATGCTAGAAAGGCAGATCCCAGGAAATTTACTTTAGTCAATTCATAAACCATTACAACCATGTTGTTACTGACTTTGATATAAACATACTAAAATATAGTAACAGTTGCAGTTGACACTTATTGAGAAGTTACAATGTGCCAGATACCCACTTAATTGTTTCAACAACCCTTTGAGGTAGGTATAAAAATGGTATATAAGGATTAATGTACACTAATCAAGGATTAGTATACATTACGAATTCATAATAAGGTTTCTAACTATTTCTCCAGGAATGTCAACAGAAAGACTTATTACTTACTATCATATCATAAATGAAAAAAATTTGTAAACATACACTTGCACAAGGAAGAGCATACACTAAGATTAAAAAACACTCCTTTAAACTAAATAAATTTACATTTATCTTTATTATTCTTACTTTATATCAAATCTACGGATTGACAATGCATAACATTAATTTTGAATTACTAAAAGTGAAATTCTACTGGCAATGCTAATGAATGTAATTAGCAAATTGCAGTAACAAGTTCAAATTAATGAAATGTAAAATTTTCCCCATAAATCAAAATTGCTTGTGAAAAAATTCACAGTAGTCCCCACTTATCCATAGGGGATACATTCCAAGATTCCCAGTGGGTGCTCAAAACCCTGGATAGTACTGAATCCTATATGTACTATATTTTCTCTTATACATACCCCTAAGATAAAGTTTAATGTATTAATTAGGCACAGGAAGAGATTAACAACTAATAATAAAATAGAACAATTATAACAATATACTGTAATGGGAAGCTGAGGAGGGAGGATGGCTTGAGGTCAGGAGTTCGAGACCAGCCTGAGCAAGAGCAAGACCCTGTCTCTACTAAAAATAGAGAAAATTAGCCAGACAACTAAAAATAGAAACAAAAAAAAAATTAGTTGGGTGTAGTGGCGAGCACCTGTAGCCCCAGCTACTTGGGAGGCTGAAGTAGGAGGATCACTTGAGCCCAAGAGTTTGAGGTTGCTGTGAGCTAGGCTTATGCCATGGCACCCACTCTAGCCTGGGCAACAGAGAGAGACTTTGTCTCAAAAAAATAAATAAATAAATAAACAAAACTGTAATAAACGTTACGTGAATGTGGTGTCTCTCTCTCCCTCCCTCCCTCTCTCTCTCTCTCTCTCTCTCTCTCTCTCAAAATATCTTACTGTACTGTACTTACGTATTTTTGGATTGTGGTTGACTTCAGGTAACTGAAACCATGGAAAATGAAACCTGGGATAAAGGAGGACTACTGTACAACTTAACAATATTAAGGATAAAATTAACAATATGGATCTTAAACTTACATGATTTAACAAAGTGGAAAGTTTTGACCCATCCTGAATATTCTTTTCCAAAATATTTAGGACTTTCACAGTTTTGTCAGTTGAAAGCTAAAATGGCAACATAAATTCTTTTATTAATCATTGGTAAGAGTTATAAATTATTCAAAGCAACACTCTGTACAATTATTCCCTTTGAGCTATGGAATAGGTAACATCACCACCCTCTGAAAGAGTGGGAAAAGAAAACTTTCCCACTTAGAACCTCTATTCAAATCTGAATTAGGTAAAGAATTAATCACTTGTTTCTGAAAGACAAATAAGGAAACACAAAATAGGCACATATGCATGTTACTAGCTCTACTCTTACCATATTATCTAAGTAAGACTGAGTTTATTCTGATACCCAGTCCTTTGCTCTTATGGCAGTGACACTGAACATGCATATGAACACACACATAGGAAAGACTTCATTTGTTGATTTAGTTATCACATGGCTTTCACACTACGTTGTTATTTAGTAGTTACTTAAAATCTAAAATAGCATTTTGAATAACAAAAGCATGAAATTGTGAATGATAAAAGTTATGAATGTGAGATAGCACTGCTCTCTTTAGTAGAAGTCTATTACTATTTTTAAATGTCTCCTATTTCGTATCTTACAAAAGATGCTTTCTCTGTTTAAAAATTTAGTAGTCCATTTGAAGGGTCTGTCAGGATGCGGCCGTTACTTATATTCTCTTGATTGAATCGTTCTTTTAGACTCCTAGCATGCAGTTAGGACACTCAACCAAATCAGTCAGAAGAACCAAATGGGAGCTCAAGAGAGTAACTGACGTTAAGTCCAATTTCATTACTCAGGCTGGATAGAAGCCAGTTCCCCTAAAGATTGCTTGAAATCATTCCAGAACAGATTAAAATTACTTGCTGAAACTTTTGACAAAACTCCCACACTTTGAAAATACTCAGCAAATTTGCCTTTTGAAATAGTGAGAAATATTAGCTACGTGTAATTGTGGAATTTATAAAATAAATAACTAAGATTAAGATTGGCACTGGCACCTCAGAAAAATGTTGATATATTCCCATACCTAAAATAAATCAATATATTCCTAACTGTACATTGTAATATCAATGTGAATTAAGAGCACATTCATTCTTGGTTTACTATGAGATATGTCTGGCTTTAAAAATCAAATTCATGGCACATTCATTACTGGGAATATAGGCAATATTTAAACAAACAGAAAATGAATAACTGATTATATTTTAAGTCTGTAAAAACACCAAAATATTTTCTAAGCCACTTTAAAATTGTAAAATTGAAAAAAACTAAATAAATAGGCTTAAATGGTTTAGAATTAATTCCACAGATAAACATAATCTTTTATCATTTCTTTTATTATTCTTGAAGAACAAGTCATTATCTCTACATTATAGACCAAGAAACTTAAGACTCGGAGCAGATCATTCTATACAAGAGGGACCCTAGTTAGAAAAGGAGAAGGGAATTGTCTTGAAATTGCATTTGCACAGCAACCATGCAGTAATTTAGGAGGTGAGTGGTAGCTGATATAGATTATGGGAAGCCACCTCTTGATATTGCCACTATTGTCTGAAGTTATCAATGAAAAAATATTCCGCTATTTCACTAGTGCAATGAGATTACTCCTTAGTAACAGGGAGCTCATGGAAAAGACAACTCACAAAAGCTATCATAAAGCCTACAGCAATTGAGGCCATGCATTTATTAACAATTAATTTAAAGACTGCAACATTTTACACCATAGGTAAGTAATGTGTTGAAATCATACCTTTACCTTTTTCACTACCCTAAATGACTAAAATAAACGTCGAAGAAAAATTTAATGTGTTTCTACACATAAATAATATAAATATTTGAGAAAATGAAAAAGAAAACTTAAAAAAATCAAGGCCCATGCCTCTTCCAATGCAGTAATATAACTCTCTTTAGAATAATTTGCAGAATATTTCTTTTATTCAACTTTTTTTTAAAAAGAAGAAATAATTAATTTAGACTCTCTGAAGGCAATCATGAATTTTTTCAAAATTATTTACTTCACAATTTACCCTGACAACCTTAAACTAATTTCAAATGTTAGCTATTAAGTAAATTTATAAATTTTACTTAAATGAGATACCTTATCCATTATACCCATTGCTTTAATTTTAGCAGATTCACTGCCAAGTTCATTAAGCTGATGTTTTCCTAAGAGCAGTTCCTGAGGGATTTCATCATCATCACCTGAAAAACCACATATAAACATATTTTAGGTAAACAAAATAGCTCAAAATGGCAAGCTTAATTTTTTAATAAAATTGTTGGACACGAAAACAGATACAAACAAACTAAATAATTAACAACTTAAAAGGCCTCTGTAAACCTCAAATAAACCCTAAAGGAAAGAGGACAGGAATTAAAATTAGATTTCTGACTAAGATGGGAAGACGAGATAGATATCTTGTCTTTACCACTTTGGATATACTGTTGACCCTTCTCAACCATGCTTTCTGCCTCAGGATGCTGATCTATATGGACTACATCAACAGTCTCCCAATGCCCTCTGGCATCTGTTTGGGTTCAGCCAGTAGGGTACCCTGTCAGAAGATCAAAGAGAAGGAGAGTGAGGTCAGGGTATTTTTATCCCTGACTCTTTCTTTACAAGGTTTCCTCAGGCTGGCTCTGTCCTCTGACCAAAAGGTACTGCTTCTTTCAATGCTCTACAACATTCTTTCCTACTGAGTGAGTTCTGGTGACTTCTCTTTACCCATATTCTTTTGGGTATAGAGGTGGTAACAGCTTCATGGCTGTTAACCCTGAGTTCTGGCACTATTTAGCCCCTATCATTGTAATAGTCTCTCTGTAAATAACTCCTCCTCAAATTATCGTAATTTGATAGTGCCATCTGCCTTCCTTTTAGGATCCTAAATGATACAGAAGACAATTTCTCAGCACAGAATTGGAAAGTTTTAAAAAAGATGAAACTGATACTCTAAATAATCAGGAAACACAGTGATACTCAGGCAAGTAATTCTCACAAAACAAATACTTTCAAAATAAAGAGTGATATACCCTTTAAGGCATTCTCAAATAAATGGCCTTATATCAAAATTAATGTATGCCATCCATGTAACTTTTGTATAAATTAGGCATTAGTGGTTTTACCAGCTGAAGCTGGCAAAAGATTGTTAAGAGTAGCTCTATACATTGTAAGTAGTGTTTTTATAAACATAATATTTTTATATTTATAGATATAATCTGTATATCTTATTGTAAAAGTAATATATGAATATAACATTAATCCTTCTGTATTCTAATTGGTTTATTATTTTGTTTTCCATATTAGAGTCTGTATTCCCTAAAGCCAGAGGCTAGGGTCTTACTTATTTTTGTACCTCTAGTACTTAACATACTACTCACACATAGTATTCAACAAATATTAGCCACCAGAATAAATGAACAGATGAATGGATTCCCATTTCTGTATCTTTGCTCCTATTAGTACCTTCATTATAGGATCTACTCAAGCTTCACCTGCATAAAGACTTCCTTAATTACTCTAACCTACAGTGGAAGCTGTACTCAGGATTCTTAAGACACTATCAACTCTTAGCTAATTTAGTACTTGATTTTTGTACTGAAATTTTTAGTTTCTTGATAACATGGAATAGATAAGATTCTGCAACTAGACTTCAAGTTTCCTAATAGCACAGATCATGCCTCTGTATCCACTAAAGCAGCGGTCCCCAACCTTTTTGGCACCAGGAACTGGTTTCATGAAAGATGATTTTTCCACAGACCAGGAGTAGGAGCTGGGGGGTGGTTTCGGGATGATTCTGGTGCACGACATTTATCGTGTAGTCAAACCTCTCTGCTAGTGATAATCTGTATTTGCAGCTGCTCCCCAGCACTAGTATCACTGCCTCAGATCACCAGGCATTAGATTCTCATAAGGAGTGTGCAACCTAGATCCCTCACATGCCCAGTTTACAGCAGGGTTCGTATGTCTATGAGCATCTAATGTTGCTGCTGATCCGATGGTAGGCGGCACTTATGCAGTGATGCAAGCAATGGGGAGCGGCAATAAATACAGATGAAGCTTCTTCACTTGCTCACCCTGCTCACCTCCTGCTGTGTGGCCTGGTTCCTAGGCCACCAACTGGTACCAATCCATAGCCCAGGGGTTGGGGACTGCAGCTCTAGAGTAACTAGCAGAAAGCTAGACTCATAAAGTATCGGTAAACAAATACATTTTAAATTGATTTTACCAAATGCAGTAAAATCCATATCTTCCAAATTATCCAAAATATTCTCAATTGAGGCTGTGAATCTCTTAAAAGTTGAAGAGTCCATCATTTCTGCAAGAGAGAACAAATAATTTATTATATTCACTTCCCATGCAGACAAGTGAAGCTGAAGACTATGAATAAAGACAAATTAAATAAACTAAAATGTTACCCTCAGGTGTTAGTTTTGGTTCATAAGCTTTCCTTTTCTTCTGTTTTTCTTTTTTCTTCATTTTTCTAGCAACTAAAATGAACAAAAAGAAATACTGATATGCATGAATGACAACTTAAAATACTGCCACTTTTGTTTTTCATTTCTTCCTGAACATTAATAAAATACTTCAACGATAACCACTGCAAATCCAAACTAAAGATACACTATTGTTGATTAAAAATTAGTTCTTAATTAACTCATAAAAGAATATAAAATATTTTTCAAAGTTAAAGCCCTAAATTTAAATTGGTTCATGTAAGAAATCTGTTGACACTGATAAATTACCCTCACTAAGGCTGGGAGGAGGAGAATAATCTTCCATGTCAGAATCTGATGGACTTCGGTTTCGATAACGACCACCACCTGAACTCCTTCTTCCTTCATGAGAATGGCCACTTCTCCTATGATCCCCAGAGCTTCGTCTGTCACGCTCTTCATATTCCCAAGCTTTATCATCATCTTTTTTATGTCGTTTCCTAGAGGCTAGAAGCAAATCCCCATGACAAATAATTTACCTCATTTAAAAAGACTATTAAAATGTACTTTACAAATGAACCACATGGGAAAAATATCTTTATTTCATGGGTCTAGAAAATTATGAGTGATTTTGTATATCCAGAAGTTTAAATTATGGTATGGAAAGAGTATCACTAATTTTAGCATGATTTACCTAGATTTAAAGATTTTTACATGAACTTAGTTTGCTAATAAATACAGATAGGAAGGTTCTTGGAATTAAACTATGGTGCTCATTTGAATAAAAGGTATTCAGCAAGTCAGTAAAGGTTATATCTAAACCTCAAGATTAATTAAAGCTTGTAAAACAAACTTTATTTAGGATTTGAATGAAAAACAGAACCACCTTAAAGCATTTAGATTATTGATGGGTAGCAGGGTTTGGAGGAATAGTCACCTTTTGAGAAAGTGTTACAGAATATGGGTAACCATATACACCATCAGTTAATAGCTAAGTTAAACCCATAATTAGCAATAAATACCATAAACCCTGATGACCTAACATCACAAGCCTACAGAAACAGAATAAACCTGTATAGCTGTAAATACTCACATATTGAATACAGTTCTCCAACAGGCTTGCTTAAACCCAAAAAGAAAAGCTTCTAAGTTTACACACACTATATAAGCATGTTTACATGTTACCTTCAATCTTTTCCCCATCCTTCCAGAGGTCTAAGCATTCTGCTAAAATCACCAGTACTGACAGGAGCCTCTAGGCAGATCTGGCAAACAGATTTCATCTGACACATCAACTATGATCAACTGGTAATAGCTGTCTAGAGCATTATGTTGAAAATAATTCTGAGCCCCAACAAAGCATCATAGTTCAGCAAGAAAGACTGATTAGAAAATGTCTCCAGTGAGAGCTGGAGGGCAGTGCAAGTGACAAATATTTCTCATACCTGCTCTAGGGTGTAGGCACCACCAGGTTAAAACCAGGGTACAGAACTGATGTGTTCTACCTTAAAATCATATACTGGTTGTTGTAGTGACCACTTGTTGCTGACAATGATAAATTTTCTAGTCTATTGTTTGACTCCCTGGCCTCCTAATGACTGGCTTCTTTTCTGAATCCCTAAATATGATACATACAAAAATACTCAAGACAAATGTCTTGCTTACATCCTCTACTTGGGTGAGATTTAAGGATGCCAACCTCTGGCCCATGCACTCTATTCTACACTTGTGCCATTGTCCTCATGTGGCTAATAAATGTCTATACCCTGGCTAATCTTACCCTTATGTGCTGCCCTATCTATCCATTCATTTTCAAAAATCTAGTTGAATACTAGTTCTGGACCCTTCTATATAATCTATGGACAACACGGTGGGAAAAGGTCATTTTGTTTACTCTTCTTTGTGGCCACAGGTTTGGCACAGCAAGACAATTCACATAAAGGTCAAATATAAATGGATATATTTAAATCTTCAATGATTTTCTTCATAATTCAGCATAAATTTGGTTATGAGGTATGTGAGGAGAGGTAGGACTTTTCCCTTTTATGATTAGGGTATGTCCTAGTACATTAGGCTTGTCTCATGTACTAACATAAGTAGACGGTGTGTGTGTGTATTTGTGTGACAAACACGTCATTTTCGTATAGTATTCACTAAATGTTTTTTTCACAAGTATTGATACGCCTACCAAAGACGAGGGATGACAGCTAATAAGCAAACTAGTTCACAAAGTAGTATTCTACAACCTCAAATGTGATCTACTTTAGCCTTTTTGCATTTTAATTAATTTCCTCAGAAATCCATTTCAAGCATTTATCCTGAGTAGAAAATGCTTGAAAAATCTTACAGTTGTTCACAATTACATAGAATATACTGTATTGGTGGTAATCGTCCATAAGCCTTAGAGATTTTTATTTCACATTTACCAAACCTTAGGCAATTTGAATAAAAATAGGGTGGCAAATTACAAAAACAACCCAACCTCTACAACACACTGTGTGTTGCAAAGAGGTTATTAGGATCCCAACTTATTGTGGCTAACTTGTTCTTTTTCCGTTTCCCTTATTATCCTGAAGATGCAGGGGAGGGGAAGAAACTCAATAGAGAGTTACGTAAAATATGACTTAGGTGTTCTCTACCCTCCCTTTCCAAATTTCACTTGTATCTCTCTTTAGATTCTTATGTGCCTCCTTCTTCACCTTCCCCAGGTACCCAGTGACCTTATATTTGTACTATGGCCATCCAAATCTGTGTGACCCAACTTTCAGAGTTACCCTTCAGTCCTTTCTCCTATCTTTCAATAAAACTATTTCCTTGGTTTTAGATTTTAGGAAACCAATTTGATTAAACTGCAATAAAACCTTAAGTTTCAGAAAGTCTACCTCTCTCAAAGAATCATTATGTTTCCAACTCATGCTCTCATCATACTTTTACATTTTGTACTGTGCTACATTTTTTCTACATTGTTTTTGCTGTGATATGACAATTTGGTTGTTTGTCAACTACCAATTCGACTTCTTCCACCACTCAAACCAATGGCCCCAGTGTCTACTTTTCTATAGCTTCTTGTATAGAAATAAACCTAGTAATATTCCAGGTGGCTTAAAAAAGAAAAAAGAAACAGAAAAGAAAAAAACCCAGAAAAACAGGAAGCTACTCTGATATCTCTTAAAAAACCTTCTAGAGAAACTTTCTTTTTTCCCCAGGAACCTCTCTTTCTCAGCTTTTCTAGAAATGGGTGATATATTAGGGGGAGAGAGGGAGAGCAGTGAGGCATGTATATAAAAGGGAATAAGTTTCTGGGCCACCATATTTCCTTTCTCCTCTTACTTTCCAGAGCTAACCATGTCCCCATATGACCAAAATGTTTGAGTATAATAAAAAAATTAACTTTAGCCATTTTAATATACTGCATGTAAATACATCTCATGATAATACAAATTATAACACTTATACATATAATTAAATGTCGATTAACTTTGTTGTATATTTTATTTCAGTTTTAAAACCTTGTTCAGATCTGTTCAGTATTCATAATCTACTGCTCATCGCTCAAGAGCTCACAATTTTAAAAAGATCAGAGTAAATGAACATTGACTTTGGAGGAGGTGAAGGGCTTCCATCAGCAATATACATTTAAAAATGGCAGCATGCATCTGTCCTTCCTGCCCTTGCTTGTCACACCTCAAGCTATGGACACTAGGTGGAAAAGGTAGAACACACTGGTGGTCTTCCCACTTCTTTTGGTCATTATGTCTAAGTCAGTTGGCACACAAGTGAAGATCTCCCATAGTCTGTTTCCACTGAATGCCGTTTAAGTCAAACAAGGTTGCTGACCCCTCTTGGCTAGGCTCAATTCTCTTGCTCCAGAAGAAGGAAGATAGGGATAAAAGAGAAGAACTTTTTCAGTGGACCAGTAGGAAGACAGGCGAGGTATAGCAAGTCTAGTGCAAAGACAGGTGATCACAGTGTTGTAGAGAGGTAGCTGTGTAGTGAAGAAGCCAGCTCTGGAAAACAGTGAAACAAGGGAGGAATTCCAGGACATAGCTGGGCAAAAGGAGAAGCCAGGTCCAAACCACACAGATAATCTGCAATGTGGCTAATCCATTCATAATTTAGTGATAGTATGGTTTTAAATATTTCTTCATCTGGCTATCTCCTACGTGTCCTTCAAGACTCAACTCAAGTGTCACCTCTTCCAGTAAGCATTCCTTGAACCCCCATTCTGATTTTGATGCCAATCCAGTGTGTTCTCATAGCACCCTGGATTGACTGTTATCACTGTACCTTTCTCACTGTACTGCAATTGTTTATTTACATACTTCCCCCATTAGGCTGAAGGCTCTTTGAAGACAGGGGCCACATCTTATTTGTATTTTTATTCTTAGTGCCTAGCATATAGTAGGAGTTCAATAAATGTTTGCTAAATGCATACAGAAACACACTTGTGTTTTTAAACACTAATTATAGCTCATTTAAAATTTTTTCTTGGTGCCAACTGATCTCATCTTTCACACATTTTTAAAGTACAAAGAAAAAAACTTGCTATACTATATTAAGAATTAAGGTCACTGTGCTCTTGCTAACCCCCCAAATTATGAATGAGACAAATACATAAGTCTCCTTTCAAATTCTAAAATAATAAAGTTATGTTATACTTACATTCAAAAGTTTCATCACTATCATTATCTTCATCTGAACTGATTTCAGCATATTTTGGCTTTTCATTAACTGTGCTACGCTTGCGTTTGTTCATTTTCACACGTTCACAAAGTGGCATGGTGGATTCAATTTCTGCCAGGAGTTCAGGGGGTAATTCTTTTAACACTGATTGATCTATACTACCTATTAATGAAAGGTAAGAAAAAAATTTAAATCTGAAGATAAAAGGAAAATTTTAACTAAATTAGCACAGCAAAAACAAGATATTAGTATTTATGTTTTCTAAGTCACATTTTTAACAAAACACTATTACAACTATAACACTCAACCCTCAACTGATAATACGATTTATACATATGTGTGTATACATATATATGTATGTATTGTTATATAACAACTTTAAAAATATGACACATATTACCATAATAATGAAGGGTAGTTATAACATCAATTTTTTATATAATGCCTTCATTTGTCAGCACTGACCAAAAACTTTCTCAAATTAGAGATCCATTGACATTAGCAAGTGGGTTTGTGGTTAGAGGTACATCTCACATTCTTGGTAGTACCCAAATTTGTTTTGTACAGGAGTAGACCTGTAGAGTTTGAAACTAATGTTACTCCTCAGTATAAATGAGAAGAGTTGGAGGACACTTACCACCCCTCCTTCTCTTCCTCTATGATCTTGGCAGTTGTGTATGGTGGCTAGGATAAGAGCTTTATATATGCTTTTACCTATCATCACTGTCTATTTGAGAAGCATGGTAATGCCTTTAGCATTATGGAGCATTTCTTCAAACAGACAAACCAATATACGCATTTAACTGAAGACAATAGAAACTTGTAAGGTAATAGATCACAAATATTTTAACATATAAATGTCTATAACTGAAAATAGCAAATTCGAATGTTATGAAATAACTTCATATCTTCTCATGAAAAAGATAGGATAAAAATATATCAACATATTACAATAAGAGTCATTAACATCATACTACCTAATCCTACACACATACACACAAATATACACACAGTTTCTATGAAGAAATAAGTTGTTAATACCTATCTTCTTGACAGTTTAAAAATAAATTAGAAGTAGGAAAAACTATTTATTCAAGAAAATTTGTCCCTGATGACTACTAAAGATTACAATTTTAACTTATTTTACTTACCAATGTAAATCTTTGAGTGAGAATAAAAATGATGTCTTACCTGATAAATTTTATGAATTGGGAGCAAAGAGTACCTTAGTGGTTTATAGCAGGTAATATTAGTAACTTATAATCAACATTAACACTATCCTTTATAATGTTCAAATGATAATAACACTTATGTAAAGAATAAAAATAAATCATGACAAAAAACAGGTATCAATTAAGACATATTTCAAAGCCTCAAGAATATACAATTAAATAACTAAAGATACAGAATACAAAGTATTAATTGTAATTATTCTCCTGAAGCTTTTATTCAAATCATAAAGGAATTATTTCAGTGACTTTCAACCTTCTGTTCTTCTAAGGACAGGCATAGCAACAATTTTACCCAACATACAATACTGGTGACTCGGTAAGATTCCAAAGACTTCACTGCTGAGAATCCTGACTCACTAACATTGAGTTTAACTTAGATCTGTGTAATTTTTAAATCATTTAACTTCTCTTTGTATTGGCTTTCTTAACTAAATTTTATCAGTGAGTGCCATTTTTTAGAATATTGGCAGAGGTAAATCAATTTTAGCTTTACATTGTCAGTATCTTCAGTCCCAAGCTGAACACATGTTGCCTTTCATTTAAAAGTCTTTAATGCTTGGAACATCTCTAACTAAGTACATGGTTTTTTGATGGAGGATCATGTTTTCTAGTATACATCTTCCCTTTTCCAGATGACCTATGTATTAAGTATGTTTATACAGATGGTCAATAAATGCTCCCTGAGTACTTAACTCTATGGTTCACAATTTATGTTCATTTACTAATGTACTTCCTGTATAGCTCCTGCATTGCTATATTTTATAGACAAATGAAGACAATTCCAAATCTTTAAAAATGAGAATTATTTTTTGTAATACTTGAAACACAATCTTTTGCGGTTTAAAAATATGGATAACCCAAAGAATTCTGCCAATTTAGCCCATCAAGGGATTTTTTTAAAAAGCAGATTTACCTGATTGTTCTGCTTAGATTGAATTCACATCACAAAGACATACTGACTTGATACTAATAACCCAGAATTAATATTATCCTGCAGATAAATATAGACTGGGCAACAGAGCGAGACCCTGTCTCAAAACAAACAAAAAAAACAATAGATAGTCTAAGGTTTAAATATGTACTGGTATTTGTACCTTTCTACAATGGTTATTATGTCTCTTTTTATAAAAATTCCTTACAATAACCAAACATGGACAACCTGTGTCTTTCATCTGATAAAGCAGGTATCATTTACTCACAGTAGTTTATCCTCTCTTATTACCTTCATCAATGAGAATACTACCAAATTTAATAGCTCTAGTATTTTCTAGATCATTTAAACCTCCATACAGCTTTCAAAGTTAAAGCACTATAATTCAAACACTAAATGTTTTATTTCTGAAGATGACCCAACTATTAATTTTTAAAAATCCAGCAATGGTTAATGTCTCTCAACATACTGTCCTCCAAAAGTGAACCATGTTTCATTTTGGGAACAGAACTGTCTATTCCACAGGTTTATGCATTTTCTGAATTAATCACATCTTTTCTTCCTTTTTATGAAACACTTTATAAATTGGATCAGCCAAGTCCTTTGATTACAAAGGATAAGAAACAAAATGCTCGACTTTCCCATACTTGGGCTCAGGATCTTTAATGTGTCATCAAGGATCCAGACAACTCAGTTCCAGTAGAATAAATCATTTTATATGAGTACAATTATCCATATAACTTATTCACATTCTTTTCCCTAAATTAGGAAATGATCCATTAAATACAAAGATAATGTCTTGCTTTTTCTTAATATATGATGATGTAACTCAGGGACCAATCATTTTAGGGATTGTTGTTGTTTGCCAAGTCATTTGTTCTTAAAAACTTCTTAAAATCTGAAGTTTTGCTAGTGCTTTATGATTTCCTTTGTCATTTCATTTCTTTTGCCCCAACTACTTTATTCCTTAAATCAGGTGTCTGAATTACCATAACATTTTATGTTAATGGCTTGACAGATAACGCCATTTAATCACAATTTTGTGAGATACTACATGTTCAGCTTTTATACATGTATTTCATTAAATACAGTCCACCTCTACATTCTGGCTTTAATAAGTCTAAGGAATACATTTACTCATAGGTATGATACATTTTATTTTAGCAATCTCGGATTTCTAGTATAAATCCCTTGTATTAGCATATTTTCCAGGTAATTAAAACCAGAAGTCATCAAAAGAATTAAAGTTTCAAAGAAACAATGATTTGATAACTAACAATGTGTTTGCTTTGTTTTTTTAAATAGTAAAACAATACTGAGATTAAAATCAATCAGCTCAATTAATAAATCCTTTGAGACTGAAGCTTCGGTCAATGGAAACTAGTCATGTTCAGAAACAAAACTAAGAACTTGACATAAATCTTCAAATTTTATAAATCATAAAAAAAATCTTGGGCAGGCATAATGTAACAGGTCAGTGACAATTCTTCCACTAATCTACTTATACGACACAGAAATAGGATCAAATGGGTCTTTTAACTTCAATTAGAGGTAAGCAGGGGAAAAAAAGAAAAACTTAATAATGTAGGTTGTGAATCTGTCCCTCTAATGACCCTAACTGAGCTAATACTGTTTGAAGACACATATTTTTTGGTACACATGGTTCCTAAATGCAAACCAACTGCCTTTATAAGCCACTGATAGGGAGCTCATCTAAAAAGTATGAACTACTGATGACAGAGCCCTGAAAAACAGTCATATTTAAGAGGCAGAAAAAAAGGGAGGCAACCTGAAGGGAAATGGAAAAAGTGTGGGCTTAAACTATGAGATCAGAACACTGAATGTTCCACAGGGACTCCATGGTACCTAACCTAATGACAAAACTAGGGGCAGAGAGGAAGACTGTGCCCTAGGGACAAAAATTCTCAGTGATTGTAGGTATATGGAAGATTGGTGAATAAAAGATTTGTGGTCACAAAACACTGGCCTCAGAGGAAGAACTCTGACATGTGTGTCTGAACAACTATTTGGAAAGAGCAATAGAAAACAAGGAGAAAGGAAATACTACTTTATGGCACTAAGGCTCATAGGTTGAGTAAAAATGAGTGGAATGAAATGCCATAGCCTCTACAATAGATGTTAATAGTCATCAGGGTAATAAGAAAAGGGCCTATTTATAAATAAGGGGGCAAGATCTTCATTTAAGTGAACAGAAAATCAGTTAGACCACATCACAAGAGAGTCAGAAAATAAACAATTAGAGGGGTTTACATTTTATGTGATGGTTCAGGGTAACTTGAAGTGATGCATGATGAAATAATCTGGCATGAAGTTGCCTTAATTTTGGTAATGAGGCAGAGACCCCAGACACTGGCTGGAAGCCTAATAATGCTTGTTCAGGCTTACAAATTTTTTTTAAAAAAATTTTAAAAAATGGAAGCCTAGCAAACAGTCATTCATCTGTGGGTGAGGAAAGGGTGGCAAAGGTCAAATCTACAGCTATATTCTCTTTTGGATGGCCTCTGAGAAATACTCCTGAAGCTAAAAAAATCATGATAACCTAAGAAATGGGAAGTCTCTTTTTTAATTTTAGCGAGTAACTGTCAAGTTGCAGCTTATGACTCACAAGCAAGTTATTAAATCAGTTTTGTGGGTCTTGACCAGCAGTTGTGTTTAAAGTGAAAGAGAACACAAAAGAAAATGTCAGTGTTTTGCCTATAGTAAGGGTAGGTATTGTTAGTATGTGATTGCATGTGTGTATTAGGATACAACATACATTTCAATTATTTCTTACCTTAGTCACAATCAAAAAAAGTTTGAAAGTCCTTTAAACTATGGTTGCTACCTCTCTCAAAATAGGAGTATCAACTGAGATTGAAAGGTTCTTTCTAGGTTAATTTAAGTGTGGGCTCAGGTTTCTTAAGCTACAGGTTGAATGAAAAATAATATGAAAATATTTTTAAAACTAGTCAAACTTATTTTACTCATAATAACTTGATAGAATACTGGCTACCTTATATCAGAGAGCTTAATTATCTACATCTGTAATTCTGATATAAAAGTTGCTAATGTTACATTTTTGAAGCCCTGTTAAAATAAAACCTTGGATTATTCAGAAATTCTTTTCATTATTTTTGATGCAAATCTTTTTAAAAAGCACTGTACCCATCTCTCTTTTTTTTAACAAGACAACCTCTTGATTCATAGTCATTATTGAAAAGATCAAGTTTTCCACAATGCTGTACATGGCAATGCCTTTAGAAGTTAACTGTGATGCGTAAGGCTATTCTGAGACTATATTAAATGATTCAGGATTTGCTTCTGACTTCTGTATGTCTGCTTGTAATTTGCTGGAATATGTAAACCAAGACTCTGCTAAAAGTATGAAAAAATGTAACACTCAACAAATGGTGTTCAGATTCTTTAACCCATTTATACCATTTTTGGAAATTTATCCCAAGGAAATTTATTCAACGAAACAAAAAAAGCTCTATGTAGAAAATTGTCTAGACCAGTTTTATCTATTATAGGCTTAAAATGTCCAACAATTGGGTAACACAGTAGATCACATTAAAGGACAATTAGGAACATTGTTGGTACAAAGATGGTAAATATAAAGACAGAATGCAAAATGATTAAGTATATGATGTTGCACCTATGTAAAAGGTATCTGTAACTGGAGTGAAAGTAAGTTAATGTAAATACACTAACTACAATCTATACTGAGACATGAATTTCCCTTAAGAAATACAAGTTACATTTTAGGGAAATAAGAAAAAGGTCAATGATTATTTGTGAGGGATTAGATGTTGCATGAAGATGGTGGATTCTCAACAGAGATGAGGTGGGATGAGGCAAGAGCAGTGGAGGACAGAGGACAGGAGCAAAGAAGTAGGAGTTGGCAGTATATGGTTTTAGAGCATTCTGGATAAGTCTGAGTAGTCTTCCCTGGACAGAGCAAGATATCCAATAGGGAGAAAAAGTAATTAAACCTGTAAAAGTAGGTAAGGTTCAGATTTGCAAAGTCTTTTTGGCAACAGGAGTGATATAACTGGAATGTGCTTTAGAAATGTTACTCTAGTAGTAATTCGTGGGATGAACTGGAGCGGGGAGACATTAGAAGGGAAATCTTCTAAAAGCTATTTGATGGATCTATGAGAAAGGTATGGGAGAACAGTAAGTAGGTGCCATGTATTCAACCATTTTTGAAAGGTGGTAGAGTTACCATACTTATCACATCCCACTTTAGGAAATAAGGTTTAGGTCAACATATTAGCAACTATTTAACATGTTAAGATCACGCAGAAACCAGAAAATATCAAATCAAGGACAATAAACCCCACGTGTTGATATTTGTACTACTTAAGTATTTTAATCAATCTGAGCAAGTATTAAAACTATCTTATCATCTACTCAATTGACTATTATTATAACATGCTAAATGTGTAGAGAATTTTAGTAACATCTATTTTATTACATTCTAGAAAACCATTTTTTAACAAAGATAGGAATGGTATTTTTTCTGATACTTTTTGGCACCAATGTTATAAAACCATGTTTAATTTTAACCCATCTAGTCTTACCTTACTTTTTCCCCACTGTACACTAAACATTAATCAAATATTTAAGTTTCCTATACTCGCCATGGTTTTTGGATTTTCATTCTATTCTTGTGTTAAAAACATACCTGATAATCCTATTCTTTTGTACTCACCCAGCACCCTCTTCCTTAAGCTCGATATGGTCCTAACTGTGTTGTGCTTGCAGCATGTAGCACAGTGTTAGGAATGTTGAATGCTTAGTGTAATGATTAGAATACATTTGTCATCTTCCAAGAAATTTTTCCACATGAAAAGCCTTTTTGAAATTGTAAAGGCAGTTCTTAGTTGTTCTATATTGATAATTAGAGAAGTATACCCACAAAGGAAAAAGATAGGTATAGAAAATTAGTAATGTGACAAATTTAAGATATTTTAGAGGCAATTTAAGTTTATATACACTTAATTATTATATATTTACTATATAATATCCTCCATTACATAAAGATAAGTATTCAGGAATATTAAATATCCTGCTAACATATATTTGGCTAATTTCATACTACAGTTACAAACATTGGAGAAGAAAAACTCTATCTACATCTATCTTTTTATATGCACATAAACATACTCAAATGGCAGTGGAAAATGCAAATTTTAGGTCTCATCTGCTACAGAATAAACAATCTAGTTATCACATTCACCATGTAAAATTTCAATTTTACATCAATATCAGGTTCAGCAAATACAGGCAACAAGATCAAATTTTCCCTATTACCTATTTTTATAAATAAAGTTTTACTGGAACACAGCCCTACACACTTGTTTAGATATTGTCTATGGCTGCTTTCACACTACAATGTTAGAGGTAATTGACCTACAAAGTCTAAAATATTTACTATCTGGTCCTTCACAGAAAAAGTTTACTGACTGATCATTATCACATCATATTTTATGCAAAATGGAACAAAGTGCCACCTATCGTACAAGTATAGTCACTATATAGTTATATTCTGTACAGTTTAGGTCACTACAAAGTGAATGAAGACAAAATATGAAGGAATTGGTTTGTAGGAACTGAAAAGAACACGATTGTAAATAAAGCAGGCAACAGATTTTAAGAAAAATTCAGTTTTAAAAGCACTGCAGTTTTGATATTGATACCAGCATCACAAAGATTTCATTAATGTTCAGTTATTAAATTACAATGTAGAAAAACTATTAAAAACAACATGCTTTCTAAAAAGTTTATTTATTTACCGACAATTTATTACTCAATACAGAAAAGTAGGAGGTGGAGATCAAATGATTCTTTCCTTGCTATGTATACACAGTGAGAATAATAAATTGTGGTAGCAGTATCTTCAAATATACACTAAACGTAAAGTATATATAAATCAAAATGTATTTTCAAGAATTTCTTTGTTAGATAAATTCAATTAAAAATTGAATGACTACATTCCTTTATATAAAAAAATTGAACAGACTTTAGCTTTTACTATAACAATACTCATTTTGGTCCTCATAACTGCATAATATAGGAAGGAAATTGATTTCTCCATTTTAAAAGTAAATGAGGCCGGGCGCGGGGGCTCACGCCTATAATCCTAGCTCTCTGGGAGGCCGAGGCGAGCGGACTGTTTGAGCTCAGGAGTTCGAAACCAGCCTGAGCAAGAGCGAGACCCCATCTCTACTAAAAATACAAAGAAATTAATTGCACAACTAAAAATATATAGAAAAAATTAGCCGGGCATGGTGGCGCATGCCTGTAGTCCCAGCTACTCGGGAGGCTGAGACAGAAGGATTGCTTGAGCCCAGGAGTCTGAGGTTGCTGTGAGCTAGGATGATGCCACGGCACTCTAGCCCGGGCAACACAGTGAGACTCTGTCTCAAAAAAAAAAAAAAAAAAGTAAATGAACCAAACTTGAAAGATTAAGACTTATTTAAGGTTTTTATCCCAGTGTTCTTTGTACTATAATTTATAGTGGGTTTAAAAGAGAATTTTCACAAGTTGGCACATTAGAAGTCAGAAAGTGCTATTTTTTTGTAGGCAAGGAAGGGAATCCATATTTTTCAAAAATTTTTATTTATATTAAAATATTAAGCAGGTATTCATTATCTTAATATATGGAACAAGCCCTTGTAATGCACAGTTTAATTTTTTTTTAGACTAAGAGGAAACTCAATATGTAAGAATACAGATTATTTCTTCATAAATAGGAGTAGTTTCTCTCAAAATTAATATTTTTCTATTTCTAGAATTAACATTTTCTCCTCATCTGTCAATAAGACAGCTCTTTTCACAGATAAGAGAACCCTACAGAATCTATGTTTTGGGGCTGACTTGAACTATGGAATGGAGAGGAGAGAGAATATCTCCAGCAAACTTTAATAAATTTAATTTTTATGTAAAAGTTTCTACTTAATGCACCTCTGTAAAGTGATATTAATGTCAACTATCTACTAAGCATAATTTGTACCAAAAATTTCTACAAATGGAAATCACAGGCACAAGTTTTCAAAATATTGCTCTAAAATCACTCTCAACAACAGCTAGGTACAAAAAAAAAAAAAAGAAAAAACCAGCTAGGTACATATTTTGCAAAATTCTGTAATAAATATTCTCTAATCATTTCCTAACATTATCACGGATACTAAAGTCTTTATAGAAACTGAAAATTTTCAGGAAGGTATTTTATAAAACTGTTCAAATGAACCAAAATAAATGTCCACTGCAGTATCATCAAAGATTATTAACTATCACAATCTACTTTACAGAAAACACACTGAAAATTCCTCAACTTAGGAATTCACAAACTACGCCACAAATTTACTCTTAGAAATAGTTATTTTCTCTCAAACTTACAGAAGCTGAGGATCCTAAACACAATCCAACTAGATTATTTAGTGCTAGGTAAAAGACAACCAGGTAATGTTATTTTAGTGATCAGCATTAGCAGAAGATAACTGAGGTGAAATAACTGTCCCTAGTAATGACTATAATCATCAGCTTATCAAGTAAGCAATATAGGTTAATCATCGTTGACTATTAAAGATGTTAAATACATTCCCAGTGAAGACTACTTTCAGTAACTGTTTACCCTTTTGTTTAAAAGGGATGATCCCAAATAAAAAATGGTATGAGATGTTTCCTGAAAGCACTGAGTCCAAGTAATGGAGAATAAAACACTAGTTGGAAAGAAGTAGGAGGGAGAAGAAAAAATGGTATCCTTGGATATAAAGCTAAGATATTTTGAGACACTCTGAAGTTGTTAAAACACACACACACACACGAAGAAAACACCCCAAACCAAATTGTAAATGTATGTAATTACCAACACTAGACTGTTAATTACACCAAAGGCATTTGTTAGTAGATGATCATGCCAGTCTTAAAGGATCTCATAACTCCATTATTTTAATTTGGTGACATTGTATACTGGGATATATTAGGGTAATATTCTGATAAAAAATTTAAAATGAAGTATTTTTGGCATTTAATATAGTGACTGAAATATATTTTAATAGAAGATATTTTAAAAATTTAAAAAGGTTCCACAAAAGGTTGTTGCCTGACTGCTCCTACCTCCCTCTAGCAAGGAATAAACAAGATGATGGAAAGATTGGGAAGCCAACAGAGCTGGATGGAAAAGGGACTGATATTGAGCCCATCTTGTAACAGCTATACATTAAAATAAAGGGAAAAGGGAAATTAAACAGACATGAATATGAGTAGGTATCCTTCAGAGCTTAACAAAAACTGGGTAGTTGACAGGGTGAAGAAAGTTATGACAAAGTTTAGGGAACAAGAATTTGAAAAATTAAGTAGCTCTTGAACTAAAGGTGTTCTGGTGGGAAAATAAAAGATGAGTATACAAATTTAACCTGCTCACAAAAGCTTTTCTGAACATAGCAGCAACACAGTCTCTATTTATTCTATAGGCATTTAATATGATCTCATTATGTAAGAGGTATTCCCCTAGGTACTAGAAATATAGACATTGCCACAGAAATCAAATCAAATGTAACAATGTCACCTGACATTTAATATGCACATACAAAGGACGAAAATAAGTAATCTAAGTTAGGAGTCACAAATATATACCTCTACCATACATTCAAAATTTATCCCCGTAAAGTATATTCAAGGAATTTCAAATTACTCTACAGAATGAAAATTTCATATATGAACATCAGGTAAAACATTTAAAGGATGGAATTTTATGGCTCTTCCAAGAAAGGAAAACCTACCAAGAATTTTGGCCCTAGGAGTCAACCACAAAAGTATCCCAGCAATATTCAGAATAATTCCTTTACTTAGAAAAATACTAAAACATCAACATATGTGATTTTCTGTGACTCTCCAAAGAAAATCCCAAGTAATACGTACGACAAAGGGTCAGTAATCCACAACTGTGCTTCATATACATATAGTAAAAAAACAATCCACAATTACCTAACTCTGCTATTGTTAACTGAGTAGCAGAGATCTAAAATAAAACCAAAATTAGAACACTACTAAAAAGATAATGGATATGAATCCTAAGACATAAATAAAGCCAAAAGATATCTACATGGCATCCTGAAACAAATCTAGGCACTGAAATATTTTTTCATGAAAAGTTCTGTTATTATAATTGCAAATATATTAATCTATGTGTATGTATACACAAACATGCACATGTACACACACACGTCACTCTAGGCAGACATCAAGAAGCTTACTTACACACTAACATGACCACATCAGGTATAAACATCTGCATTAAAAGTACATTTACGAGAAATATGTTTTATCACTAAAAAGACATGCATAGTCAATGAAATTATATGTGAAAAAATCATGGGAAACAATATGGCAATTACTAATTAGGAGCTATATTCATTTCTTGATGTTCTTTAAGCAGTTGTAAAAGACTCTTTGTTAGAACAGAGCTTAGAAAGCAAGGCTAGTGTAAGCTGAGAAGGCAGGGAGATAAAGATGGTCCAGATCAAGGGAATAAGAGGGTACCACTTTCCATCTTTCATCTGACTCTTCTAAAATTGTATTACTATACATTTTATAAATATAAGCTAACTCCCAAACTTTCACTGCAAAATTTTAAAGAAAATCTTTACCTCAAAGAAAACAATTCTGCTGCTATCCCCCACATTCCACAACAACCTCTTTTCACATTAACAAATAATTCTGAAAAGATGCAAAGTTAAACAATAAAGACTACTTATTAATTAAGGTTGAAGTCTTAATTAATTTTTGTAGGTCTGACTGCCATAATTTAAAAATTAAAAGCTTCACTAAAAAAGTACAAATATTAGTGATTCAGAAGGCAGCTGTGTTTTGTTTTTAAAACATAAAACGAAAATAAATTAACAATGGGAAAAAGTATTTGACAAAAACCAAGTAAGAATAAGAAACATATTAGCCACAAGTCACTTCTTTGAATATTGAGTTCTTTATAGTAATACTATGTCTTAAAAGAACTTTTTTGGTAGACAAACAACAACAGCATGTTACACAAATAGTAACCATTACACTTTTTATAACTCCTAAAACATTGCAGTGTTATACAATTTTCTGTGATATGTAAATGTTCTCTGCATTGTCCAATATGGTAGCCAGTAGTAACACATAACTATTGGTGAAATGAATTTTAAAATTTTACTTAATTTAATTTCAATTTAAATAGCCAAAAGAGGCAATGGCTAAAATAATGAACAATGCAATTCTAGATTTCAAATATTTGTTGAACAATTAAATATAAATATAAGTTCTTAATAAATTTCTTTCATAGAAGTAAAGCTTAGAATCAAATAAACTTTCAGCTCTACTGTCTCCAAAACTATATCTCAATCTAGTTAGACAGCGTGGGCTAAATGGGTCTTGCCACATAGTATCATACAAAATATATTTTAAACACTAGTATACAAAGGAATACAAAATTATATTTTCTGCACAAATGGCCATTATATTTTTAGCACTTAAGATGTTTCTCCCCTCCTGGAAATAATCTTAAGTAACAAGTGAACTTAATTCGACAACCATTCAAAAATAACATCCCCCCCACCAACTTACTTACAATTTAACCCAATTTAAGAGGTAAATACCATTCCCTATTATCTTGGCATATGAAAGGACAAAACTTTATTTTTAAAATATAAAACATATTCGACCATCTCCTCCACAAAATCAAAAATAACCTTTTATGTAATTTATTCTAAACTATACAAATTATCCATAATTAACTCAGATAAATCTATAAGAAAATACTACTATAAGACATTTAATATTCTTAAAATAGTTTATAATACTGATCCTTATATACCATATAACTTTATTCAGATGCTACAAATTAAAATTCAATTTATTACGTCATTGTAGAATGGAATGTCTCTACAGTCAAGGTAACTTTTTAGAGAGTTGTTAAGTACATCTATTCTAACATATAATTCACTTGATTAACAAGCAACTTTCAGAAATATATGAAATAATAGCAAAAGAACTTATCTCTGTAGAATCAAATAGTAGTAAAATTCATGACTGAGTAGTGGGTAGGAGAAAAAAATGGTGAGAGGAAAAAAACTGTTCAATGATAACTTTTTATCTATATTCCTGAAAACAATTCACTATTGTCTGACATGAAGGTTATATTTTCATGCAGTAGCTAATTTTTATAAATTTCCATTTTTTTAATACTTTAGTAACCTTAAAACTTAAAACTGACTATAATACAAATGACATCAGTATAAGCATTCTTACCTTTATTTGACTTTGATGGTTTATTCTTGATAGGTTTAAGGGAACTTCTTGATTTATCCTCTCTATCTTTAATAAGTTTCTGAACATCATCCAAGGACAGTTTTTGCAGAACAACTACAGGCTTAGCTCCTTTATTTAGATCTTCAACTAGTCCCATTTTTTCTACTTTGTCTTTCTGCTCTCCTTTCGTTTCCACTTTCTTTGTCTCCTGAGTAATATTGCCATCTTTATCCCGCTTGATTTTTGGAATGACAAAATTTTTCAATGCACCAGACCTGCCCCCCAGCAAATAACTTGGAAATTCTGCCTTGTTGTCAGGGTGTGCTTTATTACTGTCTACTTTACTCTTGTTACCCTCTGTCCTTTTGTCATCTTTACTATTTGGTGACTTAAAACCAGGTTTATCAGGTCTTGATTTATTAGAATCTCCTTGTCTAACACGAGGACTGTCAGGTCTTGATTTTTGTTCCCCAGAGGATGGTCTTTCCCTTGAGTCCCCTGACTCATGCCTGTGTTTTCTTTCTAGTTTATCAATTTTTGAACTATCAGATTTAATGCCATGTTCATTTCTACTAGAGGATCTCAATGTTTCTGGTCTTCGAACCCTAGACTGATCCCCTCGATGTCGCTCTGATTCACCTCTATCATCTGATTTTTGTTTACTATCATGGTCACGTCTTAGTGACTCAGAAATAGATCGTCCATCAGGTCTCTGCTTTAAGGCTTCAGCTCGTTCCGATTTTAACCGAGGTGAATCACATTTAATATCCTGTTTATGTTTAGACACTTCAGGTTTTTTCTCTGTTGATGGCTTTCCAGAATCCCTCCTATTGTCATGCCTGTGTTTTGGTGTTTCAGGCCGGCCTTCATTTTTTTGCTTTGGAGTTTCAGGCCGGCCCTCACCTTTTTGTTTTGGAGTTTCAGGCCGTCCATCACCTTTCTGTTTCGGGGTTTCAGGGCGCCCATCACTCTTTTGTTTTGGAGTTTCAGGCCGGCTTTCACCCTTTTGCTTTGGGGTTTCGGGTCTTGATTTTGTTGTTTCGGACCTGCCATTATTTTGTTTGTTGTCATTTGGTTTTGTGTCAGACAGTCTATTTTCATTTTGTTTAGGCTCAATTACAGTGCTCTCGTTTTGTCTGGATTCGGTCATTCTGCTCTCATTCTGTTTAAGTTCTTCTGTTTGGGTCTCAATTTTAGTTTCTATCTTATTTTCACTTGATTTTGTCTCCACCAATCGGTTTTCATTTGGTTTCGATTCTGATAATCTATTTTCATTTTGTTTCATTTCACTCTTTGAAAGCTCAGGATCAGACTTTTTTTTAGGTGTCTCAGGATGGTTTTCTGGTGTAGATTTAAGACTTCCAATAATATCTTCCTGAAGAACAGAAATAGGTGCATCATTAAATTGTTTGATTTCTTCAGGCTTTTTTATGGAGTCTGAATCCTGAGTTATAGAAGCCTGAGAGTCCACTCTTCCTGCCTGATGAAGATCAATGCTAACCATTAATGCTGGCCTTGACCCATTTCCCGTAGAACCCGTCTCCTGAGAAGCTGGTCTATTACCTCCTGTAGCACCCCCAGCCTCCTGTGGGTAAGAATCTTGTTTTCTTTTTTTCAAAGGCTTATCTGAAATTTAAAGATAAATATTCCATATCAGTAATAGACATGTATTCTTATCTTATTAAAAACCCTATGGATTTTGACTATCTTTTTAAAGTTATAATGTTTTTCGAATGTAGTGAATGCAAATGTAAATATGCACATATAAAATAGTAAGCATGAATGACATAAAACTTGGAAAACCAAGGTTTGAGGAAATATTCATGCTTAATGGACCTCAATAAATCTTCATGACCATAGTAAAAAGTATTTTTTACTATGTATTTAAATATTAACATAATATTTAAAATATTTGACAGCATACTTTTTAAAGTATATAAATAAATGCAAGACTATAAAATGAATAAACTTATAATACAAACATATATTTATGTTCATAATGTTAAGGATAAACCAGACTCTTCACATAAGAATAAAATAAGGCAACTAGTTATAAATCATATATTCTCACTTCAGATCATTTTAACTGTTAACCAAAAACTACAAATAGCCCCAAATCTGCCAACATAACCAAATAGGAAACATAAGTTTTTACTACATGTAAGATAAATATGGAAAATAGCAGAGCCTCAAAGAAAACAGAAATCATGCCACTGGGGGAAAAAGTAAATGAGTAAGCGAAAGAATCTAATAATTTATCATTAAACTTTAATTAGAATTCAAATTCTTTTAAGTGTTAACAGTGCAAATGGAGTTTAAAAGCTAGCCACAATGTTAGAAGTAAATTTAAATGATAGAAGTAAACTTAAAATAAGGAAGCAATTATATCACAGATACAAATTAGAGGCATATAAGGACTTTTTAGATAAATCCTATCTTAAGCAACTTGCACTAAAGAAAAAGGCTTCTGCTCTTCAACATAAAGTTCTACGGGGTCTACACTGGCCTCAGAAAGAAATAATTTACAGTATTCTGAAATGTAAAGACAAAGACACATACAAACACAAACTCAATACCACAATAAAATGTCAAGGTATTTGGAACAACTATGTATTTCTGTGCATGGTTCCCCAAAAGAGGGCGCTAGGTCATTTTCTGTAAATTGAATTTCCAGTTAAGTATTGGGAATAGTTACATTACACCACCTTGAGGTTTTTCCTGCTTTTATTTACTTGCTGAATTGCTTGACTATGTTTTAAAAGTCATTCTAGTCATTTTAACAACCTCTAAATTCTCTTACAATATGCACTAATGTGATATCACATAAAGAAAACAGTATCACAAGGTTAAAGTCTAACTGACGACAAAAAAACTGCCCCTTATTGTTAGAAAAGCAAGTTCTGAGATTTTTTTCTAATGGTAATGCTTTTATACACCTAAGTTCAATTGTTTTCTTCTTAAAGCAAGAATGAGCAGTTCATTCCAGTTTAAAATCTAATAACATGTAATGAAAATTTACTTCAGATATTTTTTAGCTATTTTTCATAAAACTAAGTTATTGTACTCCTTCAGTTATCCAGAAGTCAAACCTACTATCACACATGATCCATTTGCAAAACAATATCATAGGCCGGGCGTGGTGGCTCATGCCTGTAATCCTAGCACTCTGGGAGGCCGAGGTGGGCAGATTGTTTGAGCTCAGGAGTTCAAGACCATCCTGGGCAAGAGCGAGACCCCGTCCCTACTAAAAAAATAGAAAGAAATTAGCTGCACAACTAAATATATATATATATATATATATATATATATAAAATTAGCCGAGCATGGTGGCGCATGCCTGTAGTCCCAGCTACTCGGGAGGCTGAGGCAGAAGGATTGCTTGAGCCCAGGAGTTTGAGGTTGCTGTGAGCTAGACTGACGCCACGGCACTCTAGCCCGGGCAACAGAATAAGACTCTGTCTCAAAAAAAAAAAAAAAAAAAAAAAAATCATAATAACATATTATCATTAGATTGTTTTCCCTACTTAAAACTAACATTGTAAGAATTTATCTGCAGCTTTCTTCATCAATATCTAAGAAAAAAGCACCCAGAATAGTAAATTTATGTTTATAGAATCCTCTTTTTCAATGTTCTATCATACAAAATAATCTTTATATCTTGCCATATGATACATCAAACAATTACTATCTCATATATAGGATGTTTTATCACCTTATACTTATCTCTAAAACCTTTATAACAAGAATCTAGAAATTCAAATAGTATACCTAAGATTTCTATGTTTTCAATGAAATATTCCTTTGTAAAAGCCATTAAAATGGTAACTTAAGCATACTTAAGAACTAAAATGACAAAGGTCTGAGGCATCTAAAGATTTCTCTTCAAAAATCTGTGGTTCATCCTTTTGTAAATATGAGTTTTCAGAAAAACATTAAAATAGCTTGGCAGGCTGATTTTTAAAGGATTACAAAATACTCAAAGAGTCTATACATCATTGACCTCAATCCAATTTACCTTTTGTCATTAAAATGGAAATTCAACACATAAGTTAATTTCAAAGAAACTATTATGTTCAATTTAAACTATAGAGCCTATGAGTATTTATAATAAAAAATTTATGAAAGCATTTGCACATAAGTAATGTATTAAGATTGGGAAGGGTCATGTAATTTTTTCACGATAAATAAAATATTGCTAAATACTAAGTTCTAATTGTTCAACTAATGGAAAGCACTTCACTTCTCTTCTGTAAATCCCAGAAAAATTATATCACTGTTGTGGCATTTCTTAGATATGTTAAGAGCATGCACATTCTGATTCACTTCGTCTGACTCATTTTCACCATGAACTTACAAAATGGCTCTGAATCTGTACAGGTCACTTTTGTCTATCCACTTTTGTTATCAGTCTTCATTACATCATAATCTTTACCTAATGATGGAAAGCCTTCTCTATGATGAATCATTTTAGTATTTGAGACATTGATTACCTGTAAGCCCTCTTCAGCATTTGGAATCATAAGATTAGCTATCAGAACATATATATTCCTGAAGAAAATGCATACAAAAGATTATAATTTCAAAACCAACATCACTTGTTATCCAGATGCTGATATTTTGAAAATAAGATCCAGTCTTTACAGAAACTCTGAACTCAATTATGCTTACAAGAAAAACAAACTACACCACTTACTTAAATCTACTGCAAGTTATAAATAAAAACACATAGAGCAGAAAGTACAATAATTGTATACATAGTAGCCAATTACAAAAAATGAAAACATCTCACCCCTAAACCATAGTACAGGCCAAGTAGCTAACTGTTCTATTACTGTCCTAAATCCCAGTCTCTTATTCCAAATGACAGTAGGCAATAATTTACTTCTTAAGGGTTATGATGCAAGAATATTATAACATTATAAAAAACATTAGTGAAGCTAAGCCATTCCTTATGCTTGCTAATATGGAAAGTGGACCTTGGGAAAAGATGAAATAGGCAAAGATGAAAAAAGGAACTCTCTCTTTGACAAAAGAAAGCAGGAATTTTCAGCACATGAAAGAGGTATTAATGTCTATGATGGGTCATCCCAGAAGCAAAGATGAATAGCCTTTTAAAATTATTTTTTGTAATTACAGATGCTAAAGTATGAGCAAAAAGCATTGAGAAAAAGGTCCTTTTAGAATATAAAATATTAGGTTACAGTGTTACCTTATCAGTATATAATTAGAACTGCCCAAAGAAGGGAAAACAGACAAAAGGGACATAAATATCTAGCAGCCAGAAAAATGTTTTCTGTGTGTGGAACAGGGACACATTAAGGTCTACCACAGTCTAGGCAAAATATTTCTTAAGACTACTCTATCCCTTTTCTTGAATTCCACAATTATTAGCTACATTTGTTGAACTTTCTAATCTTATTTATATGGTATAGCTTTTTTTTATTTTTCGTTATTGAGTTTGGTTATTGGTTACTTCTCTCCTAGTAAACGAATACTGGCAGGCAAACTCAGACTCTAGAGTATCTTGTTTATTACTCTATCTCATCGGTAACTCAATAGTTGCAAAAAAAAGTTCTTAGTGCCAAATCTTAGAATATACTAAATGTCAATTTTAGAATTTAGTCCAAAAAGTAAAAATAATGGTAACTAGTGATGAATTCATTTCAAGGAAGTTATTTCATATTTCAAGAGCTAACTATAAAATCACCACTTTAGAACAATTTTGTTTTTATTTATGACCTCACCTACAATCTAGACCAATATACACACCTTTAATCTTTCCAAAATCTCAAGGTAACCTCTTATATAAAAAATACTATCCCATCACACCATGCAGAAACTGAATGTGAAATGTCAAAGGTCAAATCAAGTGTCAGGTGGCACCTAAATTCCAAAAGTTTTCAAATATAGCACGTATCACTTAACAACGGGAATACATTTTACAAAATCCATTGTTAGGTGATTTCATTGTGCAAACACCCGACAGTGTATTTACACAAACATAGATGGTATAGCCTACTGCATACCTAGACTATATGGTATAGCCTATTGCTCCTAGGCTACACATCTGTACAGCATGTTACTGTACTGAATACTGTAGGCGATTCTAACACAATAATAAGTATTTGTGTATCTATATATATCTAAACATAGAAAAGGTATAGTAAAAACATGGTATTATAATCTTATGGGACCACTATTGTACATGCAGTCCAGTGTTGACTGAAATGTTGTTATGGGGTGCATGATTGTAAATCAATGAAATAAAAGAACATGGCTTTCAGAAAGCAAGTCAGAAATGACAACACTAATATAAAGTCAGCAAAACCTATCTGAATCCTAACAGTACCAGATAATTCGGTATTTTCACCAAATTTGTAAGCCAACTCTTGTTCATTCAACTTTTTAGTTATTTTTGCTACAGCCACACCATCACAGATCACCAAGAAAACTGTTCGGATAATTGAAAGTAAAATATACAAGTTTCTGCAAGAACGGTATATTTGTTGATTTTGTTTTATTTTCCAAAGAAAAGTCAATTATATAAAGTAAGTTTGCTAACATGCAAACCTATTAGACCTATTTACTATCCTTATTTTCATTCCATTTTTAAAAGTAAAAACTTTGGATTCAACAAATATGATACAATAAAAGTTCAGTGAAATAAAAATAAAAAAGTTAACCATTTCCTGTGTTTTGGTCCTATCAAAAACTACTATAAATCATTTAAAAGTTACACTCCTTTTAAAAAACACATTTTCCATAAAACAAATGTCATGCAAATATTCAGTTCTCAAGGCAACTAATATTTCTTGGTCAGGCAATTACAATTTTGAGTGTGTCCTGCAAAACTGTGTTAGAATTCAAGAATTTTGGATAGGTTAATATTTCGAGAGAAGCTGAGTAATATCACTCTCTTCACTTGGCATGCACATACTTTTATAATAGGTTAGAGGACATACACCTTGGAACCTATATGTTTATTTCCTGAACCCCATGTTGCAAACCAAAGAGAAAAGGTACAAGCAACATTTCATTCTTAACATCAAAGATTAAGTAATTTAAAAAAAAATCCCAGTTCCCTAGTCAATAAAATGAAGACTTCTAGCAATTTCTTTATTTGCACCTATCTGATCTACACACTGTTCACACACTGTAGTACAATAATTAACACAGTTCATTTTTTTCGATAACATTAAAAAGAGCCATCACGATGAGAGATATAATATCAATCTTCAGCATGTTTCTTTGCATAGAACACAATTATCTAGTGATGATCCTGTCAAACAACAAACAAGATCATATACAAAAATGAGCTCTACCCAAAATCAAGAAGTTTTGTTTTATAATTACCAAGAAATAAAATATAAGAATTGTAAATCAACCTAGAATATTTTAATCATAAAAATAAATCATAAAGTGTGCTTTTGGTTTGGATGATCAAATGTACATATGCATTTGTAGAGACATTAAATTCATAAATGATACTACTAATTTCAATCACTGATTCATCAGTCTCTCTTAATGTATTCAAAATATTTTGTACATAGTGTACACCAAATAATTAAGAACTTACTAGGGACTGACTTTAATTTGATTATAAGCACAAAGAAAGCCCATAAACTCATAAACCAGGTAAGTCTTGAAATTCCATCCTAATATACTAGTCAGGGAACACTTAACTGTAATCACCATCAAAATGTCTTTGATTCTTAAGGTTTGCTATTTAATACTAACTTCTTTCCATATTTTGTTTACTTAAAAAAATATTATTATAACAGTAGTATCATAAACCAACTGAAATATCTAACTGCCTAAGAAACATACAAACTTTTCTTAAAATGTACCTGCTTCAAAATAACTATAGCAGTTAACCTTGTTTTAGTAGAAAAATTTGAAGATGCACAACTCTATTAACTTGTGAAAAACGCATGTGATATAGAAATGTTAACATTCATTTTATTAGAAAAGCACACATAAGTAAAATAGTATCATACATAACGGGTGATAGACCTGCAGTAGAGAATTACCAAATCTCGAATAGTTGCTTCAGATAAAAAATGAAATTAAGTTTATAATTTAACTTCTGAGGTATTAATATTAGTAAAAAATATACTTAAGAGACATGAAGAATTATAAAAAATATGAGAAAAAAGAGTAATGTAAAAAAACTTTTTTGACACTATAATTACATATTCACCGAGATAATAAAGTGGTAAAAATGAGATTACTTTACCTTTATCTTGAACTTCTTTTGAGAAACGCTCCCTTTCAATAGCTGATTCTCTCTCTATTCGCTCAATTTCAGCCAATGCATCCAATTCCACTTCATCATATATAGGTCCCTGTTGTGATACCTGTTGTTGATTCTGTACCACAGAAGTTGGGGGTTGTTTTGTAGCAACTGAAGTGTTCTGTTGTACAACAGGCACTTGATTTGCTGGAAGGAATGCTGTTTGTTCTTGCTGCGGCAAACACTGAGCAGCATTTAGTGGGCGGTTTACATCCTGTGGAGTAATGGGTGTTTTTGAAGTCTGTCCTGGGTACTGCACATTAAAAGGAATATCATTTTCTGAAACATTGCTATTTTCCATACCAGAAAGCATATCCTCTTGCTGGTCCATGTCTGAAGACCTTACACGAGAAAGTCTTAATGTAAGTTTAGTAGAGTCCTTGGATGGAGAACTAATTATATCATACATCGCAGCTTTCTCACTCTGTTCTTTTTCATCCTTGCCTAATTTCATTTTCTTTTGCTTCTTTTGTTTTCTTTCTGGAGAATCCAGCAAGATGTCTGGTGGAACATCTCGAGGTGATGAACAAGGTAGAGGCTGAGACTGTAGGATTAAAGGTGTTCTTGATCCTAGAAAAACAATTCAATAGAAAAGAACAGTTGTGCTGCTTTCACATTTCCTTACAGTGTGATAGAAATATTAAATAAGTGACAATAAAGTAATGCTAGAAATAATGTTAAGAAACTACCTAATCCAAGTCACTTATGTACAAAAGACAAAAAGAAAGCCTAAAGTCCTGTCCCACACAGTTGTTTAGTTTGCTGGTTGATGATCTAGGTTTGAATCTAAGTAGGAGTATTAAATCTTTCAGACCAGTATTATTTCCATTTTTATGCTCAAAAAGTATAAATAATTAGCTTTAAAAGGGCAAAAGAGTTCATTGTTTTTAAAGATGATACAACACAAACATTTTGGGCATGATCATCTCTATTCTTTCACTGATTATCTAGGAAACCTGATATATCCTAATATTTAATGTAAAAATAAGCGAGACTTTGTCAAATTACACAAAAATAACAAATTAATCCTAGAGACTATACTCACATCAATACTACTGGTTTCATAACAAAAAGAAAGTGGGAAATTTACAATTACTAAAGTACTTACTTCAAACACTGGTGGTAAAGTATTGATTACACCTTAATGTGGTCTTCTCTTTCTTCCTCCACTTAACATCATTCACATATTCTCCTCAGCTTGCCAACCCTCTTTTTATTAGAAAAATATGCAAGTCCAGAAAATTTCAAGGCTCAATAAACTATCTTGAGCCCAGATTCCACTAACCAATGCTAAACGATACACCACGGAAGTGTTAAAAATGAGTTAATCAGATGGAAAAATCCTTCTAGCTAACAAGCTGTTAGGTGAGGAAAAAGAGCATCGATATGCTACAGAAATAATAGTATAATTGCATCTGAATAATGTAATACATTCTTATCATTAGGCTATTTACAAAATATTTTAAAACCTATACAAAATTTTAAAAATTGGTTGAGCTAAAAGTTCTTTACAGAACGAACTTAAACCTAGACCTATCTTAAGCTTTCAGTGTTTTTATATGTATTTTTTTCCATGACATATAATTTTGAACTTTCAATTAGTAATGTTATTATATTTTAAATGCTCTATATAAAAATTTAACTTTTAAGAGAATATATCTATTGATTAAAGTGTAATAAAGATGATATGGGAGCAATTTACTATAAATGTCTGAAGTTACATTGATCAACATTTTTTTCTTTAGAATGAGCCTATCTGAGACATTAAAAATAAATGAAAATGAAACTGGCACTTTTGGACCATTTATTTTGTGTCGGAGATGTACAAAGTGCTTTACATATCAATTCATTTAATTTTTACAAAATTCTTGAGTATTATCATCAACACTTTGCAGAAAAAGAACATGAAGCTTATAGAGGTTCAGATATTTGCCCAAGGTTATGTAGCTAGCAAACCTGAACTATTTAAAACCAGATGTGTCTAAGTCTGAATTGTAATACACCAATATGCTTCCCTACTTAAAGTTTATGTGGCAAATTATATATACTTTAGAACAAACTTCAAATTCCAACAATTCACCTAAAATTCAAGTTAGACTGACAATGCATACACCCTTCAAAACTAGTTGGAAAACAACCTTATGACAGAAGTTCAGGTTTCTGATAAATAATATGTTCATGAGTTGTTTGTTCTAAAGTTTTTTCTTTTTCTATCTAAAGTTTCTCCCTTTCTTTCCTTCCTTCCTTCCCTTCCTTTCCTCCCTCCCTTCCTTCCTTTCTTATCCTTCTACCTATCCATCTATCCATCCAATCTCAAGAGTCAGAAGGAAAAATGGGCTGATAATCTAGATCAGCCATCTATCCCATTGTTTCCTCTCCCTGGCAGTCTAAATAACTTCTCACTCTGACAACATTGGTGGGATATGTACCAAATTTGATGCCTAACCTACAAATATATTCACTATGGCAGTTGTTCTCTCTTTCAGAAACTGGGATTTTATCTCTGAAAATCCACACAATTATAGAACAGAAATGGTATATAAAGGTTCAACTTCTACCTCATGAAAAATGTCCTTGATAAATAGCTAGAACATAATTTTTGAAAAAAGTATCTTTACCATATGTTTCAGATAGCTATAATTAAAAATTCTCATGGATTGAGAAAATACATTATCAGCTATTTTGCAATTATTTATAAACTAACTTTTAAAAGTGCAACACAGTATTATTTTCCAACAAACTCTGATAAAGTTATCAGACTATAATTTCAAATATTTTTACATATTTAGACTTAAATCCACAGTTTTGCCAATCTGTTAGAAGACTATGCCAAATACTTTGGGAATTCAAAGATAAACAAAATAAAATTCATGTACATAAGATGGTATAGGATACATTCTTAGAAAAAATATAAACTAATGACTTGAGGAGATTAGGGGAGGGCCCATGGACGATCACCCATTTAATTCACACCTGGAAGAACAGGTAGGATTTTAATAAGGAAAGATGAAAGTAGATCTGAGAGATGTATGAAGTAACACAGGACAGGCTAGACTTGATAAATGACTAAGGAATTGAGAAAAGACTTTATGATAATTTCAAAATTTTAAGTCAAGATGATTCAGGACTGGAAAAGCATTAAGAGAGATGGGAATAGCAGAAAGAATGATGAAACCAATTTTGAACCTGAATTTGAAATACCAGCTAGATATGAAGGAAGTTTTGTGTGAAAGTGAAGAATTATAACTTGGGAGATAAGACTGGAGCCAAAGATTGATTTAGGAGTCCTATTCACAAAAAGTAATCAATGCAGTTTTTAAAACTGAGTGAAACACCCAGGGACAAAGGTACAATGACGCCACTGAAAAGTCTGATAGAATTCTTGAAAAATAAGAATAGCTAAGGGAAGAGTTAAGGAAGGAAAAAAAAAGAAGTTACTAATGAAAGAAATAGGAGAAAAACAGATGAGCTCAATAAGAGTTTTTCTGGAGGGGAAATTTCAAATGTTTAAGAGAGGTTAAGAACATTGTGATTTGAAAAGATCACTGGATCTATTAATGAGAACATTACTGGATATATCTCAGAATACTATTAGTAGTTTACTAATAGGAACAGATTTAAAACCCTGATCTAGACCTGCACGTTTATTTTTTTTCTATAATGAAAAAAGAGAGTAATTTTTTGGAATCTGTTTTAAGAAGTCTGAGTTCTTTATTCAACTTGAAATATGAAATATACAGAAGGAAATTTTAGCCAAAATAATACCTTTAGAAGTTCCATCACTTCCAGCTGGGGAGCATACTGGTTGTGGAGACCTCAAGGGAAAAGATGCAGCATTCCTCATTGTTGAAGAATCTCCATCCTAAGAATAGAGTATAAAATTTATATCTTAAATAATAGGAGAAGCTTTTTAGAAATCTTAAAGAGAACCAATAAAAGACATAAATTACTGACAGGTAAAGTGTTGGAATTCAAAAGCATAATTCTTCTGCACTTTCCTGTTTTCTTCTTGGTATATCTTAGAAGAATTGAAATTGTATCCAAAAGAATCAACAGCCTAAGCATGGCAATGAATAAGAAAATTGGTATTACTAGTATGCTCCATTTTTGTTTGCTATTTTCTACAAAAGGAGCTATGAATACCCTACAAGGTCATAAAGGTCTTGAGGGCAGAGTCCACTGTCATCTGTATTAGTGTTAGACACATGCAGCTTACATAAAAATACAACATCAATAACAAGACAAATTTCCAGAAAGTGGAATATTTTAATAACATCAAGGCAACATTAAATTTCAGGAAAAAAATCTTTATACAAGTCTTAGGGGAAAAAAGAGCCAAGTACTAATAAATAAAGGCTCGTTATTTAAGAACTATTTCGTTGTGAATAGTATTAACTTAAAACTGAAATTTTATTTCATTAAGAACCTAAATTTCTAGACCAGAGGTCAGCCAACTGTTTCTGTAAAGTGATAGTTAGTAAATATTTTAGGCTTTGTGGGCCACATACAGTCTTTGTCATATATTGTTCTTCTTTTGTTTTTTTAAGTAACTCTTAAAAATCCAAAAACTATCCTTACTTTGTGGGTCAGGCCACTGGCCATGGTTTATCAGTCTCGACTAAGCTCTATGGGTACAGGAACCATGTTGTTCATAGCTAGATTTTCAGTGCCTAGTATAATCTTTGCTATATGGTAGATATCATTTAAATTGTGGAATGGAAATACTAGCTTATATGACAAATATTAGAACTATTTTATTACCTTAATGATAATTAATATATTACATACGTCACTACTTAGCCTGTGCACCATGTGTAGGTGGTAGTCGTCACTTGAGCCATGTCTAGGATTATCAGCATGATGATTAGCTGAATTGCCAGACAACGGACCAGAAACTTTATTATCATGTATGTTTCTCAAACCACCTGCAACAATGGGACTTGATACCGATGCTGAAATTAATAAGAATAAAAAAAAGTTTAAAAAAATACTATTAAAATCCTTAGAAAATAATAGTTATTCACAAGAAACACTTTAAGCATACAAAAATGATAAAGAGTAATCTAAAAAACATGCATGTACTGACTAGTCAAGTTTGAGCAAATCTTAACATCATGCCAGGTCCAGATCTATTTTTGAAAAGAAGTAAAATATTATAGATATAGTTGAAGCTCTCCACTGATCTGTGTATTTCTCTCCTCTATTCTTTTCCCCTTACTTCCTGGAGTTAACTACTATTTTGACTTCAGAATTCACTCTACCTATGCATATCCTTATACTCCTATGCATATCCTTACACTTTTGCTATAAATGAATATATTCCTAAATAATACATAGCATTGTCTTTACAACTTTACATAAATGGTATGTGTATGTATCCTTCTGTAACTTGCTTTTCAATTCAATATTATATTGAGATTTATCTATTTTTATATTTTATATTATATAGTTTTAAATTCATTTATTTTAAATAAATAATCGTGTATGTTCTGCTGCATCATGTATACTACTTATTTATCCATTCTTATGGATCCATGTCAGATATTTAGATTGATTAAACTTTTTGCTGCCACAAACAATGCCGCAATGTATACTTATACATGATGACTTTTTTTACAAATGTGTAAAAGCTCTAGGTGCCAATACCTAGGACTCAGAAAGTGCTGGATATGCTCGTTTTTAAACCTTACTAAATATTAACAAATAGCTTTCCAAATTACTTGTATCAGCTGGACACGGTAGCTCACAACTGTAATTCCAGCACATTGGGAGGCAGAGGTGGGAAGATCACTTAAGCCCAGGAGTCCAAGACCGGCCTGGGCAACATAGCAAGACCCCATCTCTACAAAAAATTTTAAAATTAGCTAGACGTGGTGATGTGTGCCTGTCGTCCTAGACAGTCAAGAGGGTAAGGCAGGAGGATCACTTGAACCCAGGAGTTCAAGGTTGCAGCAAGCTATGATCACACCACTGCCTTCCAGCCTGGGCAACGGAGTGAGAGATCCTGTCTTTTAAAAATGAAAAAATTACTTATGTCCATTTGTATTCATTGGTAGTGTATGAGAGTTTCCACTGCTTTATATCCTTGCCAACAATTTTTGCTATTCTGAGGGTGGGAAATGTCTTTGACAGTCTCTATAATTTGCATTTCCTTGATTACTAGTGAAGTCAAGCATCTTCTCATATGTACTAGCCATTAAGATTCCTTCCTTAACAGAAAGTCACAAAAAGATGGTCTCTTTTTTCTTCTTCTCAAAGCTTCACGGTTTTGGTTTTTCAGTTAGGTCTTTAATACAGGCAGAATTAATTAATTAATTATTTTTTTGAGTCTCACTCTGTTGACTTGGGTAGAGTGCCATGGTGTCAGCCTAGCTCACAGCAGGCTCAAGCTCTTGGGCTCAAGCAATCCTCCTGCCTCAGCCCCCCAAGTAGCTGGGACTATAGGTACACACCACCACACCTGGCTGATTTCTTTATATTTTTAGTAGAGCCAGGATCTCTCTCTCGCTCAGGCTGGCGTAGAACTCCTGATCTCAAGCAATCCTCCTACCTCGGCCTCCCGGAGTGCTAGGATTACAGGTGTGAGCCAGCACGCCCAGCCAAAATTTATTTTTAAGTACAGTGTGAGATAGGGATCCAATGTTGTCTCCATAGGTATAACAGTTTCAGTACCATTAAAGAAATTCTTTCCCCCATTAAGATATAATGTCTTATGTATCAAGTTTCCATTTGTTCATAGGTATGTTTCTAGGCCATTCATCATGTTCCGCCTCACCATGTGTTACTTTTCCATGCCTGTACCAATATTACAATAAATCTTGATTCCTGTTAAACTGAGCATCTACACTTGGTTCCACTTCAAAATTCTTCAAGTTTCACAGAAATCCTGCTTGAGACTTTTATCAATACTGTATTCAATTTACAGATTGGGGGGAAATATTAACCTTTACCCGACTGAGTCTTTCCATCCATGAAGATGGCATTACTCTCCACTCTCTTAGGTTTTCCTTTATCTCTTTCAACAGTTTTATAATTTTCTCCACAAAGGTCTTGTACATCTTTCATTAAATTTATTCCTAGTTTGACAAACACCAAGGGAATTGAACAAAATTCCTAGGAACTTTGTGGTTTTCCTTAAAAATGTTACTATCAAAAAAGATTATACTTATACCTGCTTATTTTGGGTGTATAAAAATGCAACCAATTTCATTATAATGTTATATACAGCAATAATATAGAATGCTTTTATTAATTCTAATATCTTGTCTATAGCTTCTCTTGAATTTTCTATGGTAACTATCGTATCACTTGAAAATGACACTTTGTGTCTTCCTTACCAATAGTTACACACAGATACACACACACACATATATATTTTATGCTCATCTTCCTGTATTGGCTAGGACACCAATTGCACAGTGAGTAAAAGTGATTATAGGCATTTGTGTCCAATCTTTGATTTGAAGGGAAATGCTTCTAATATTTTACCACTAGATGGATCGTGTTTATCAGGATAAGACTGTACCAATCTATTCTTATTCTGTTAAAAGTTTTAAAAACCATGAATAAAAGTATGAAAGTTCAATTTTTTAGTATGCTCTTTTTTTACCTATTAGGAGACTCGCATGAACCCCTCCCCTTTAGTCTGAATTATATCGTCTACTATTAATCAATCTGTATACTGGCTACACATGCAATTTTGTCATGTAGATTGATAATACTGCTTTTTTGGTTTCCTAATATTCATTTAGAAATTCTGTTTCCATGTTCATACATGATGATTGGTCCATAATTTTTCCTTTCTCATACTCTCCACCCTTTACCTGATTTTGGTAACTAGATTGTTATCCAACTTTACCAAATGAGTTGGGAGAGTACTGATGTTTTTCTTTTTTCTGGAATGGTTTAAGATTAGAATATCTCTTCATCGAATGTTTGGTAGAACTTGTTAAAACTGAGTATGTTGGCTGGGTGCGGTGGCTCACGCCTGTAATCCTAGCTCTCTCGGAGGCCGAGGCAGGCAGATTGTTTGAGCTCAGGAGTTCGAAACCAGCCTGAGCAAGAGCGAGACCCCGTCTCTACTAAAATTAGAAAGAAATTAATTGAACAACTAAAAATATATATAGAAAAAATTAGCTGGGCATGGTGGTTCATGCCTGTAGTCCCAGCTACTCGGGAGGCTGAGGCAGGAGGATCGCTTGAGCCCAGGAGTTGGAGGTTGCTGTGAGCTAGGATGACGCCACGGCACTCTAGCCCGGGCAACACAGTGAGACTCTGTCTCAAAAAAAAAAAACTGAGTATGTTTTTATCCCGTACTTCCCTTTTAAAGGAGATAGATTTTGAAGTACTGAGTGAGGTATATGAATATTAAATAGATGGATACTATCAAACTGCTCTCTAAAAAGTTGTACCAATTTATACCCCTATGAAGACTGTAAAATGTTTACCAATCTGATAGGTACAAAATTTTATATTTTAATTTTGATTGCAAGTCTTTAATTATAAGCCAAGTTGACCATAATTTCATATATTTATTAAATCTTTCTGTACCCAATTGACTGCTCTTTTTCAGTAAACTGCCTGTTTAAATCTTTAGGCCATTTCTGTCTTGTTCTTAATTTGCATGAGATCTTGGAATATTAAAAAACTAGTATGTTGTATTTATAAAAAATGTTACAAATGTTCTCCCTCACATTTGTTTACATATTTATATAATTTACATATATATGTTCTCATACAGAAATTCATAATTAATCTGTTTTTTTCGTTTCTGCAATCTAGGTTTTCAGTTTGCTTAGAAATAAGGCCTTCTCAACTTTAAGATTACCAAATATGTGCCCATATTTTCTTCTTGTAATTCTAATTTTTAAAAACCTATTCAAATAGTTTATCTATCTAAAAAATTTTTGCTCTATGTGATCCAAAAATCCAACTAAAATTTCAAAATGCCCGATCACTATCGTTTAATTAAACAATCCATTCTTACGCACTGATTTTAAAATGTCATCTTTGGAATGAATGATAGAATTTTTAAAAAAATCATCATTTTCCAATGATCCATGTAAAAACTAATAAAATGAGAATCACTGGATGCTAAACCCTTTAGGTAACAGATTGATGGGAAATAAGATATGTGCATGATCTCAAAGTTGACACTTCACAGATTACTAATTGCAAAGGAAAAAAATATGTATTTTTACAATAAAGAGATTAGATGGTCACCACCTAAACACCACCAATAATGGGACCACCTGGTATTATGTGCCTTCTGATGTGATTCAGTATAAAGTATAGGTGATTACTTATGTAGTACTCTTGCCAAAAATACATAACTGGAAAACTAATAAAATCTTTAAAGCTAACTTTCAGTTGATAGGAAATATAGGGGACAGATGAACAAATTAAATAACACTATGAGAAAACAGTAAAGTCTAGAATATGACATATTCTACATTAAAACTGTCACAAAATTTTTCAAAAAACAAAGATTGGTGCCATGGGTGAAAAAAGGTACAAGACTGTTTTAGATTAACAGAGCCATAAGAGATGCAAAAATCAGTGTATGAGAATGCACCGTATGAGCAACTAGACTAGATCCTGTTTTGAAAAGAAAAAATATATTAAAAACATATTTAGAACAACTGGGGAAAACTGAATGTACACTAGACAGTAGATGATACTGTATTATGGAACTGTTCTTAATTTTTTTAAGAGATAAATTTATTACATTTGGTGTTTATATAGGAGAATCATCTTCTTAGCAGATGTATTTAAGGACAAAGTGTCATGATGCCTGTTGGTGAAGGGGTTCATTGTGCTAATCTTACAAATGAAAGTTTTTATAACATAAAGTTGAAAAAAATGTTTTAAATGTTACCTTATTCATACTCTAAATTGCCTTATTTCTGGATTCTTTTCTGTCCCATTGACCTATCCACTTGTTCCTTATCAGACTAACTTTTTTTTCCTTTTTTAAAAAATGCACACATTTTCAGGGTACATGTGATAATTTAATACATTCCTATAATCTGTAAAGATCAAATGAGTGTAACTAGGATAGCCATCACCTTAAATATGTCTTTTCTTTATGCTAGAAACATTTGAATTATTCTCTTCTAGCTATTTTGAAATATATAATAGATTACTGTAAACTATGGTTACCTACTGAGCTATCAAACTCTAGGTCTTATTTCTTCTATCAAACTGTATATTTGTACACATTAATCAACCTGCCTTCATCACTCCTCCCCACTACTCTTCCCAGCCTCTGGTAACCATCAATCTGTTCTCTATCTTCATGAGATAAACATTGTTAGCTCCCACATGAGAGTGAGAACACGTGATATTTGTCTTCCTGTGCTTGGCTTATTTCACTTAACATAATGACCTCCAGTTCCATCTATGTTTCTGCAAATGACAGGATTTCATTTGTTTTTACAGCTGAATAATATTCCATTGTGTATATATACCACATTTTCTTTATTCATTCTTCCACTGATGGGCACTTAGGTTGATTCCATATTTTGGCTATTGTGAATAGTGCTATAATAAACATGGGACTGCAGATACCTGTATAAAATGGTCTCAACCTAATATTTCACTATCTAGTTTTGGAAAAGCAGAAGTTAGCTGTTCTGATAGATGACAAAGATAAAAGTTTATAAGTTAACAAGTTTATAAATCAAGAAAGTTTCAACTTCATGCATAGTAAGAACAAGAATACACACATAGGAACTAATGACTGACTAACAACAAATTAATTATGGAGGACAAAAATCAAAGATGTTTATTATCTTTTGTACTTTTCTGCATTTTAAAAATTTCTCAAAAAAAGTATAAAGAAATTTATACTAATAATAAATCAATTATTTAGTAGCCATG
>NW_012134970.1:1024615-1026054 GCF_000956105.1 Propithecus coquereli | reverse complement strand
TAACATGCAATTAATCAATTAATTTTAAATGTTAGTTTATGCTTCATAAAGTAGGATATGCAGAAATCAAATACCATTTTGGACTAAAAAATGACTATTACACAAAGTATAAAATACAAAATATATGACTGAGAGGTGAATATTCTACAAGTTTTTATTAGAGTGATTTACTAACCAAATTAAATACTCAAAAATATAAGTTACAAAAATGTAGTATCCACTATTTTATTTACTCATATTCTCCCATACTTGATACTTCTACTCTGTCAGTCTTTCTTCCCATCAACTACTTCTCCATATTTTCTTTCAATTCCAACATTCTTCTGGAAAGCATTCATAACTCTAGTCTCCTTTCACCATTCCTATCTGTTTTCTACTATTGCAATCTAACTAGTTCTTGTGAAGACACAGCCCTGCCCTGCATACTTGCCTTCGACTTGCTGAAAGGTAAGTTGGGCAGAGGTATTCCCATAGTTTGCATTTTAGTGAGTGGATAGTAACTGTGCAATTGCTTTAAAAACACACATACATAAAATCAACAAAGCAATACTATTTTAAAACCTCCCAAACTAGGAAAATGAATGGGGAACTTCATGGAGGTGTTGGCCAATAAAGTAAACTAGAATTAATTTGGCAAAATTCTTGAATATAGTTAATTAGAATAAAGTTCAAGCTTCCTGAGTTGTCTAAATTATTCCCTCCCTAACTATTCTAATCTTGAGAGCCAAGCAAGCACAAGGTACTCCTTGACTACATAAAAATTATATGTTTTGGCTGTAATATTTTATGGTTTTCATAATACTTATTATAAATTGATTTTTCTTTAATAATATAGATTATAAACCAGTTTTTCTGTTGCTAAGGCAACAGGAGTGTTAAATTACTACATAACCATGAATATAACAATCAGTACTAAAACTAATATTTACTATAATTATTTACACATGTACTACATGTTCAATAGCTTTGCAAATATTTTTTACTTGACTAACCAAAGACTTCTTTCCAATCAATTCTATGATTTTCTAAAACAAAATTTCTAAAGCTCTTTGAGTAAACTATTACATTCCAAGATACTCAACAAAATATACTTAAAGCTTTGTCTAATTCCCAAGGAATTTAGTTACATATTAAACTGCAGGAATATTATCAATTCAGTTTCTTGTTCTTGGCTTGATTCAAGGAATAAACACGGCATCCCTGATAATATACCAGCTTGTTAAAGAAGACACTTGGATTGAGTAATGTGTAAAACAAGTTCAGATATGGGAACCATAAAAAATTTACTATAAAATTCAATTATTAAGAACCTCACCACTTTGTACGTATCTGTTCTGCATGCTTTTCTCCCTGAAAACGTTAGGACTCCTTGCCAGGATGGCCTGCAACAAGACTGGTATGTCGCCTTCTGGATCATCACTGCCAAGGTTATCTTTCAA
>NW_012134970.1:1021879-1024565 GCF_000956105.1 Propithecus coquereli | reverse complement strand
TGACACCATCATAGCTCACTGCAGCCTCAAACTCCTGGGCTCAAATGATCCTCCTCAGCTCAGACTCTAGGTACATGCCACCATGCCTGGCTAATTTTTTCAATTCTTTGTAGAGACAGGGTCTCGCTCTTGCTCTGGTTGGCTCGAATCCCTGACCTCAAGCAATCCTTCCACACTGGCCTTCCAAAGTGCTAGGATTTGCAAGCATGAGTCACTGTGCCCAGCCAAATATAATCTTAAAAGACATCACAATATCAACATCATATTAAGAACTAGCAATCAACTGAGAACTAGTGATGTAATACAGAAATCTTTGCATTAAAGATTATTAATTTTCCTCTACTGTACCATAACCATGTTATGGTAAATTTTTCACAGTATGGTTGTCCCTCAGTATCTGTGGAGATATACCTTCAGTATGCCTTCCAGGAATACCAAAATCTGCAGATACTTAAGTACCTGATATAACATGGTGTAATATTTGTATATAACCCATGCATATCCTCCTATCTACAGTACTCTAAATCATCTCTAGATTACTTATAATAACACAGTGTAAATGGTACATAAATAGTAATTATGCTGTATTGTTTAAGGAATAATGACAATAAAAAAACTCTGTACATATTCAGTACAGATCCAATTTTTTTTTCTGAATATCTTCAATCTGCACTTGATCGAATTCACAATGTGCAACCCACGGATATAGAGGGCCAATTATATCCACTTCACCAATTAAAACCTAACTGTTCTTTGGTTTAGTGCTACTGTAAGAAGAAAGTCCAATAAAAAAAGCAGTTCTTAATTTCATAACTAAATATACTCGGTTCTATAATAACTGAATCTAAAGAGCGAAAAATGCCACTGCTCCTTTCACCTCCTAACTGATCGATTCCCAAATGATAAATGTAGCACGTTTTTAATGATTTAAGCCCTATCATTTAAAAAGTTTACTGACAAATAAGTATACAGCATAGTATTTTAGTTTGTGTTTTAAAAATTATTTTTAAAAAATAAATTTGCTTAGAAATACAGCTAATAAGGCATTCCCAGTAACGTAAGAAAAAACTTTCTTACCTTGTTGCATCTGTGGATGTGTTGTGTAACTTGAAGGATGGGAATATGGCATGTATCCTGCAGGGCTTTGTGGGGCATATGGACTAGGCACTGGGCTATTTTGTTGTGGCATAAATCTGTTCCCAGAGCTTGGCTGTGGTGGCACAAACCGGCTAAAACCCAAAACCCAAATAAAGACTATCAGGAAATAAAACAAACATGCTCTTCCTTGAAATTTTACTGTCATAAAATTCTCTCTTATTTATACATCATAAAATCTATGAAAACAAAAAATTTGCAAAATAGTCAATAACATACAAAAATTATTCACATTTCATAATCTAAGAGTTACAACTAAGCAGCTTGTAAAAACTGAAATAATTAATTTACTTTATTTACATAAAAGTATCAATCTGTTTAAGGGTATATAAACCCATGCTCCCTATAGTAAAATCTAATCCATAAATTTTATTTTTCTGAAACATATCAGTTACTTTAACACATTCTCTTGTTTGTATGAAATTAAGTTACTAATATGATAGACACTTTAATCAGTATATTAGAGTATTTCCATACACAACATTTTAAGGCTAATGTTCATGTGAACTACTACTTAGGACTAAGAATTTCAACTATTTAACTACATACAATTCACCATTATCTAAATATATATATATTATAATTTCACAAGCATATTCACCACAGAACACAATATTTAATAAATGATATATACATATATTACCTGGAGGGGCTATGTGAGATAGTGGTTTGTTGATAATTGGAAGATGCAGGACTACTGTGCATGGAATTCTGAGAAAGTTTATACTGAGACATCATCATTCCTACGGAACACACACAAATATTAAACATTATTTTTTTCTAACAGTAAAGTGTCCTTTAAATAATGACTTAAATCAGTTATTCTTTCACAAACTTTCAAAAGTTCATTCTTTTCCCTTTTTTTTGATTAAATGTTTTCACTTTAAAGAGCAAAATATAGAAACCATAAAACTATAAATTTCAAGTACAATTTCACCAAAACATCACTTTTCACATAACTAATCCAAGATCAGAACTAGAGATTATTATTATTTTAAAATTTTACTTGTTTACTCAATGTTCTATTATTTAGCCATAGAACTGAAAAGATTTCTTAGAAGTCATCTAACCTTTGATCAAATACTACACACTTCCTTCCACAACAGAATCTTTTTTTATTACATGGAATACTTTATCATACACATCTCCCATGCTTGGGAACTTAATTGCACAAAGCTATTCACTTGATTGTGGTTCAGATTTTAGAAAGTACTTTATTTATGAGCACAAAGTTTGAATTTCTGCGATTTTCATCAGAAAGTCTTTCGAAGCAAAAGAGAATGCACCTATTTCTTCTTTCATAATAAATCTTTGTCACATAGTAGGGATTAACTGAATATTTGATTAATGAATAAAAACATAAGAATAGCTTTCGGACTCTTACATTTCTTTTCAAGCTGTATTTCAAGTTTACATTTCTTGTTCCTTAGTTGTTACACAAATGACATTTTGATAAATAGGAGATACAGAAAATTTCAGGGGAGGGGGTGCAAGGGCAACATATGTAACCTAAACATATGTACCCCCATAA
>NW_012134970.1:1009377-1009965 GCF_000956105.1 Propithecus coquereli | reverse complement strand
TGTCTTTTTAGTAATCAATTCCTCTTTTTTCTTTACAGTTTAATGATGTTTATATGTACATCCTCTACTAATAGCCAGTAAGGGAAAAAACACTACTTTCCTTTGATGAATGACTGACATAGAACTTACTAGCAGAAGCCCACAGAAAAGAAATACCACAGGAAATAGTACAGGAAAGATACAATTACTATTGGCTATCCTACGTTTGTCCTTTTGCTGCACTGTAGACTTTGCTCTTTGAAATTACTAATTTGATTCTTTAACAATCGCTAAAGAAATTTAACACAATACTGCATATTTAGCAGTCACATCAAGCACTTAAAAAAATCAGTTGGAATGTAAAACCTCCTGACGGAGGTCACCAAAACACAATGAATATTTTGCAAGTTTATGTTAATAAGAAAGTTCCAATTTATGCTTAGTAATTAATGGAAAGAAATTACTGAATGCAAATTATTAACAGAACATCATAAAAACAACTTGTTCATATATACAACTCATTATTGTACATGCACATTGCCATAGTCAAGCAGATTAACAAGTGACTGTGTTTAATTATTCAACTCAGAGGATAGGAACCTATGAAGA
>NW_012134970.1:1008031-1009327 GCF_000956105.1 Propithecus coquereli | reverse complement strand
CTTTTCTCCCTGAAAACGTTAGGACTCCTTGCCAGGACGGCCTGCAACAAGACTGGTATGTCGCCTTCTGGATCATCACTGCCAAGGTTATCTTTCAACTCTCTGGCATTGAAAAAATAAATATCAAAATTAAAATCATGACTGATTCACTAAGAAGACTTATGGTATAAAAATAAATCACACAAGTATCTCCGACAGTATGGATTTTGGAAGATGTAACCCCTGGAAGAAATAGAATTATCAAAAATAATAGAGAGGAGTTCTTCTAAGTACAACCATTTTTTCTATTTTATTTTACACAGAAAACAAAGAGCCCAAAACCTTGTTTTATTAAACTATGAGTTAAGAATGCTCAAATTAGTTTTACAGTAGAAAATAAATAGAGTCTAAACTATTTGAGATAATGAAAGGGTAGAAAAGTGATAATTACACAAAGAAGTTGCTATTTGGGCTTGGAATATATTTTGTTATCTGAATATGAGTGAATCTTACTTTCTGGGAATGTCCTCCAAATAAAATACTGTTGCCATATTGATTAAGACAAGACTCAGAGGTTATGTGATTTTTCCATTTTATATTGTGTTCTCAAAGTCATCAGGGAGGAAAAAATCGAACAAGTGACTTAATACAGTAGCAATTTTCAATAAATGTCAAAGTAAATAGCAAATTAAATTCACAACTATGAAAGGTGATGATAAAATTAAGTGTAGTGTTTTGAATTTTACATGTCCCTATTCTACTCATGGGATCTAATAATAAAGACCTATAAAGATGATGTCCAATGATAAGACTCAATAAGTTTCTGAGAGCAGTCTTAAAAAGGAGCTCTCCATAAAATAAATCCTAATTGTATATATGCTATTTCCCTTACCTCTTTAAATGTTTGGTGAAAAGTGCTGAATAACTATGTACAGGAATAAGAAATGTGTAATATTTAGACACTGTTGAATTTTTAGAGTGATAAAATATTACTATTATCCTTCTTTCTGAGCTTAACCAATCATTTCTCAGGTTTTCCATCAGAAAACCACATTTAGTAAGTATATCACCTTGAGACATCAGCTTTAAAAAGGTACTGCATCTAATGGCAGAGACGTCTCCATTATAATGTGCTGTATACTCATTCCCTTAAATAATGAATCTGTAACAAAAAAAACTAAAGAATGCAAGTATACATAAGTACCAATATATGGTGGGATATGAAGGGATAAGAGTAAGGATTTTACTTTTTACACATTTAAGTATTAAGGTTATAAATATGCATTGCTTTTGTAGTAAAAAATAAATTTAAAAAGT
>NW_012134970.1:1004387-1006540 GCF_000956105.1 Propithecus coquereli | reverse complement strand
ATAAGGTACAGCTAAAATGATGGGGTTAGAAAAATCAAAAATAAATTCCTGGTAATGTATCTTATTTTATAATCCCATATATTAGAGTTTATGCCTTATCTACAACAAAGTGATAACAAACACTAAAGCCAGTCCAAAAAGTTCTCTTACCTCAGTTCTCAATCAGCTACAGCACTTTCTAGTTAAACTGTAGGCTGTTACTATTTTACCCCACTGAATCCAAGTGGAAATTTAAAAGAACAAAAACAAAACCCAGAAAAGTAGTATTTGGGGGACAGGGAACACGGATAAAAACATTTCTTGAAGATATTTTCTCTTAGCTCCTTTATTATGGAGTTCCAAATCTTGCACAATGCTATACAAAGAAAAGTATACCATTTCTTCACCTACCCTTCCCTTTCATACCTCTTTCCCTTTATTTATTCAGGTACGCAGGAACTAACATTGTGGGTAGCTTTTTGCACCATTATCCAAGGACTAAAAATTATAGTTACAAGTGCCTACCAAAGAATGAATCCCTAAAAAAATGTGTTACATTTAAAAAAATCTCAAAAGACTAGCAAAGTTCCTTAAATTCTTTAAGTGTTCAAAGTAAAACAGCCTGCTGATATCTATGACAAACTCCAAAAGATTACTGAACATGACATCCAAAATAAATATCACTAAGAAGTTAGATAAATTGTGCTGTCAAATTTTATTCTCTGAAGGGCAGTTTTCGTTACTGTTTCTATTAATGCTTTTTAAAAAGCCTATATTAGTTCCTATATGTAAAAACACATGCTTCTTCAGATTTGATTTTTCTTAATGCTTTGTGTCATCTTCTTTGGTCTTTATTTTGTGTTTATCCCTTTATCGTGTAAAACCTCTTATCAAATACACCCTACCATTTCTTATTGGATCCTTAGGAGGAAACAGAAATTAAGGTCTTACCTATAATTAGTTGGCAACACTAATTTTATTACTTGCACAATGCATGCCAATAAATCAAAGGAAACAACGTTTGTCATTCAAAACCAAAATCTTAAAAATTTTATTTATGACATTACAGAAAATTTTTGTAATAACCTCTCTAAAAATCACTGTTAACACACAGTAGAACTTAAATTGGATAAATTAACCGAACTTACGGTCTGTGAGACTAGCAATCCCCGCAAGAGTAGTGATGGGGACATGGGGCATATCCCCATTCATCCTGAAGTTCTGGAATGGTGTTGTCTATAAAAGTACTTAGTTCAAGTGCCAGCTGTCATTACTTCCCATTTCCCAAACACTGCAACACACAAAAAACAGACAATAATTTGTAGAAATATGTCAAGTATACTATACTATTACTAGAAAAATGCTTAATCACTGTAAAAAATAAAATTTAGTCATTATTAATGTATCACTTACTGTACGTTAAGCACTGCAAACATGAGGACTTAACTCATTTAGTCCTCACAACAACCCAGTAAGGTAGGTACTATTATTTTCTGAATGAGGAAATTAATTTACAGAGAGTTTAAAGTAACTAGTGGAGCAAGGATTAGAACCTAAGCAATCTGGCTCCAGAGTCTGTTTCTTAACCACAAGGCTATACTACGAGATAGAAATATTCAATCAATCTTGGTAAGTACTATAATTTGTTTCTGAATTATAAGCACATTAAAAATTTAACTTCACAATCTAGCTCCATTTGCCTTTCTAGCTATGTCTCTTATCACTCTCCTGGACAGACCATCCTCTCCAACCAAGCTGATCTAATCAGATTCCCCGAAATCTACTGAGTCTTTCCCCATCTTTATATAGTCCCTTAATACAGTCTCCCTAACTAGGAAGCCCATCCCTACTTTAAGTCCAAATCATATAATTCTTCAAGATCCAGGGCAAGTACCCACTACTTCATTAAGCCTCAAATTTACCTAAAAACCATCTTAATCTACTCTGAACTTATGACATTTATTGCCCAATATTCTTTTGGTAAATAATTACACATTCCTTTGTGACACCTTTTGAAACTTCTCATTTCACTGTTGCAAAATTACTTAATGTTCACATACTTACTTTACCTTGTCTTTCCAATTATCCCTGAATGCTTCTTACAATAATCAATCACAGAATCAATATGTAATCACATAAAGGGCAGAGAAAGGCATTAACATTTTTAATGCTCC
>NW_012134970.1:999784-1000582 GCF_000956105.1 Propithecus coquereli | reverse complement strand
GTAATATGCTGAAAAAACAAAACAAAACAAAACTGAGAGTAAAGGGAAAGGAGGAAGGGGAGGAGTAAAAATACTTGTTTGGTTTAAAGTGTTTTAACTAAATGTTAATATATGATTACTGACAAATATATTTGTACCTCGCTGCTAAACTACACTTAATTTCATTGGAATCCAAGATTTTGAAGAACAGCAGAGGAATTTGGTAGAAAAAAGCTTAAAATTTTAGTTAAAGTCATAGCCTTTAATGAATTTGAGTAATCTGTTGAGATGTTACTACTTTATATTGGAAAGTGACCAGAATCCCTCAAGAAACAGCATTCCTAGAATTCTAAAAATGAATACATATACCCCTAACTAACTAGATATGGCATTTCTGGCTCTGGATTACATAATGTTTGGTCTGCCTGGCTCTGTGAAAATACATTGTTTTGTTTTGTTTTTTTTAAAAAAACTGAAGCTGAAATGTGTCCAGAATGAAATGGCAACCAAATGGTAAAGAAGATTTTAATGAGTGCTTTAGAACTGTCACTTAAGGCAGTGCTTTACAATCTATGAATAGTGACCAATTAGTAGATTGTAAAATAAGTTTAGTGAGTTCAGATCAACATTGAAAGGGATGGAGGGAACAGAAATATAAAGGTACATTGACGGCATGGTGCTTTGTAAGTCTAGGTAAAATGTCTTTTGAATTGTGGGTCACCAGGCAAAGCATTTTGAGAGCCACTGATTTGAAGATATGGAAAAGTGAGAAAAGCAGCCCACTTCATAAGTGGTGATGAGAACAAAATAAAATGATGC
>NW_012134970.1:971534-999316 GCF_000956105.1 Propithecus coquereli | reverse complement strand
CTAGTTCTTTGTTCATTTAATTTCACTACAAAATTTATGACTTCCTTGTGCAAACAAAAGAAATACAAATAAAACAGTATTGGTAGAAGTTATAATAATGATATCAAAATTGTATGAATTTGGAATAAAAGGCACTCTTATAATCTAATGGTAGATAAACTTTTCTGGAGGGCCACTTTGCATCTCACAGTCAAAGCCTTAAAAAATTGTATAATCTTATCTCAACAATTTCACTTTTGGAAACACATCCTAAAAGAAGTGATCATAAAACACGCTCAAAAATATATGCACACAGATACTGCCACAATATTTTACTGCATTTTTGTAGTGAAAAACAGGTAGAAATGATGTTTATTGAGTACCTATCATGTAATAAAAATGGTTATAAACACTTTAACGTGCTTTCATTTAATCCTCATATGACACTGAGGTACTAGCACTCTGTCTTTATTTGATGAAGAATCTGATGTGCAGAGAGGTAAGTAATTTGCCCAAGGTCATACAGTACAGACTGTCTGGCACATGAACATTTTACATAGCAACTAAAATATACACCAATATTATTAGTTTAATATTGTAACAAATGATGTTACATCCATGAAAGATCACCATGTGCCAATTAAAAATCATGCTATACAATCAATATAGTCACAATATATAGCCAAGGAAGAAAAACATCAGGCAGTGTGTGTTTGAATCCAAGCTCCTCCACTTACTATGTACCCTTGAACAATTTACTTACTCTCTGTACCTCGGTTTCCTCACCTCTGATGTAAGAGACAGGTAATTACTATTACTTTTAATTTTGTTGTGAGGATGAAATGAGTTAATACATGTAAACTACTTAGGACTGCTGGGTATACAGTAAGTGTTCATTAAATGTGAGCTAGTATTACATACTTTTCTGCATTTTGCTTTTGTCATGAACATTATCAGAAACATCACATAGGCAGATCTGTCTCATTCTTTTTCTAATATTATTTTACAGGTTTACTGAAATGTCAAATTTAAATGAATGCTATTCTGAATACCTGTAGTTCCCAACCCCCAGGCCTCGAACTGGTATTGGTGCATGGCCTGTTAGGAACCAGGCACACAGCAGGAGGTGAACAACCGAAGCTTCATCTGTATTTACAGCCACTCCCCATCGCTTGCATAAGCTCCACCTCCTATCAGATCAGCAATAGCATAAGATCCTCAAAGGAGCATGAACTCTACTGTAAACTGCACATGCAAGGGATCTAGGTTGCACCCTCCTACAAGAATCTAATGCCTGATAATCTGAGATGGAGTTGAGCACTGATGCTACTGCTGGGGAGTGGCTGCAAATACAGATTACCATTAGCAGAGAGGTGTGACTACACAATAAATGTAATGCTCTTGAATCATCCTGAAACCATCCCCCCACTACTACCCAACCCTGGTCCATAGAAAAATTGTCTTCCATGAAACTGGTCCCTGGTGCCAAAAATGTTGGGGACTGCTGCTGTACACTATACCACATAAATCTAAAGTAAAGTCACTATGGCTTTATGGAGTTAAATTCCTTACTTTATAACCACACTTAGTACACGATCCACATTTCTATGGCACTTCAAGTACTCTCTCTTCTTGATCTGAACTATAGAGCAGCAGGCAAAATCCACTTTGAAAAAAAACAGTTTTGGGGCTAGGCGTGGTGGTGGCTCATGCTTTGTAAAGCCAGTGTGATTATATAATCGGGAGGCTGAGGTGGGAGGATTGCTTTTGAGCCCAGGAGTTCAAGACCAGCCTGGGCAACAGAGCAAGACCCTATCTCTACAAAAAATATTTAAAAATTAGCCAGGCATGGTGGCGCACACCTGTAGTCATAAATACTACTCAGGGGGCTGGGGTGGGAGGATCCCTTGAGACCAGGAGTTTGAGGCTGCAGTGAGCTTATAATTGTGCCACTGCACTCCAGCTTGGGTGATACCCTATCTCTACAATAATAACATAAAATAAAAATTAAATTCTTTTAAATAAAAAAAGAAAATCAGTTTTAGATAAAAGATTACAATGGTATACATAAGTAAACACTTTGGTACTTTTTATGTTAAGTTCGTAACTTTTCTCCTGAAAATTGGCACAATGACATTTTAATAAATAAATGTTACCAAGAACAAACTCTTTATTTCCTCCATTTCTGAACACATAAATGATGAGCTAAATATATGACAAATGTAAGGTATCAATTTGGTAACTTTTCCCATAGCAGCTATTCAACCCATCTTAGTAATTTAATGACTGAAATTCCTTTAAACTCCACTGTGTTGTTCTCCAGAAAAATCTGTCATCTTTTCTTTAATATAACTACAGCATTTTCCTCTTCCTATGCTTAACAGTTAATAGTTTAAAATGCCATACTAGGCTAGATCAATAGCTCACCCAACCCCCTGAGTACCCCTTAAGTTATAAATGGTACCCAATAAAACATAATACATTTCCATAGTATTTAGGCCTTCATCATGATGCATCCAAATAATACTTGTTTTATGTCACTGTGTCAGACACTATGCTAGGAAAGCAAAGTACAATGGTTAACAAGATGGAAACAAAATTTGAGTTTTGTCCTCCAAAATTTGAGTTTGGCCATAAGAATGTTGTAAAGGGGTATATATTCCACAGTAAGAAAGGGGAAAGAATCATTGAATTAAAACCTGAACCAATTTTTTAACCATGACTACTCCATATTTTAGTCTCCCTACAAATCTGCATCAAATTTATTTAAAATAAACAATGGCAAAGATTCTTAAAATTCATGAAAAGATATCAAAGATATATTGCTAACTGAAAATATCAATGTGTATAGTATAGGTCCATTTTTGTTTAAAACACATTTTTATACAAATGATAGTCTAGACATGGAAAAAGTCTTTAAAATGTATTATTAAACCCTTAAAATGATTAGGATTGGGATATTTTGAAATTTTGGGGAATTCCCATTTTTGTGGTATTTATATCTGTACTCCTTAGACTTTTATTACTATCAGAATATTACTTTATAATTCAGAAAACCAATGATAAAAAAAGCAAGTCTTCTAATAGTTGCTGCTACATGTACATAGATTTCTCTGGAATATTTAAGTAATTATCTATGAAACCTATGCTAAGCATAGGTGTTAAAGACTAATAGAATATGCAGAGTGTATTCATAAACACTTTGGCCAGAGCACATAGTTCACAAAAGTGAACTGGAGCCTGCAAGGGAGTTTGTTATACAATGCCAACATTTTTCCCCATATCCTTGTTATAAGCAAACTTAAGCCTTCACTTAATACTAACATAACAGTGATAAGGAAGATGGGGTGGTAGAGAGAGAGAATGGAGGCAGAAAGTTCTGTCAGTAGAATACTGCAGTATGACATGTAATGATGGTCTGATTTTGGACACTTGAACTAAATGCCAGTGTAACATCTAATTATAGATGTCTAAAGAAGGAAGTAGGAAATTCAGGATCTGACAAAAGTAGTCAGAACTAGAGCTACAGTTAAGAAAGTAATCTACAGAGGGTTGGTAATAGTTAAATTACAATAACAGATGAGACAGACAAGAGATAATATAACACTGTAGGGGAAATATTTTTTTTTAGGCACTTCTTATATGTCAGACATTTACACAAATCTTTCGTAAATCATACCAGTATCAGAGAGTTATAAAGATTATCTCTTTTTCACAGATGCAAAAATGAAGTCTCAGAGCCGAAATACTTTGTCTACAGCTAAACAGATGGCACACAGCAGAGCTGGAATTTGAACTCAGGTGTTTCTAACTAAATCTTGTATTTTCATGCATATCTGAGGACATATTAATAAAACTGAGAATTATCTGCAGTGCTATGACAGATAGGTAAATCAATAAAAGGTACACAACAGTGAAAGTCCTTTTCAGAGAAGCTAAGTGTTTGTTCAAGGTCTCAGAGTTAGTAATTGACCCAACCAAGACTAGAATACAAATGTCTGGATTTCTAGTTCAGTATTCTTTATACTATGTTGTCATCTTGTGTGATTATAACAATATTTTGAATAAACCAAAATTTCATATATGTTGACTATTTAGCTAATTAACACTTTTCTTCTTTCATAATGCTAATTTTTTGGTGGTGGTAAGGAGAGCTTAAAACTAGCATATTTTTATTGTCCTGGTTTATATTAAATTTAAAATTAAATATTATAAACCACCTCAAATTCTTTTGGGAAACAGGTGGGATATAAATCGTAAATAGCTACGTAGGTTAAGTAAATAAATCAATCTATGTTGTACTACTTACTATTTTAAATAGGTCACAGTGAGTCCCTAGAGAGTGGCACCTCTCCAGCAAAATCCTTTCACTTTAGTCAAGCTACCTTCAGATTCTTTTTTCCTGCCTGCTATTCAAGAACAGATTTTTCACATTCTGTTTAAGACACTTCTGAAAGAATCTTCTTCAAATCCTAGCTCAAAACCAAATAGTTCCCAATCAGCTACACTGTGAAAATTCTCACTTTAAAACATTTCTAGTTTTCTAAAGCTCTAAATTACCTCCATTAAATAAGACAAATGCAAAATAAAACAAAGCTACAAAGCTCTCTTGGGACACTTGTTTCACTACTGGAACCCTGAGTCCCCTGCAGCTGCTATGCTGGATACCAATAGTATGTGTGTATCCACATCCATATCCATCGGTACACATGCACGCACGGGTACCAGTAATGTAGCCATATCACAATATATACAGTATGTTATAGAAGGATATATTTACATTATTGAGTACTATTATGAAGAGAAAGAAAAGTTACCAATAAGTAAATCAGGTTGAGATTTAGGGTTTACAAGAGCAATTTACAGAATATGTATGTTTGTTGAGAGATAAAATAATTAATAAAACTTTTTATGTATATTCTTATGAACTGACTTTAATAAAACTTCATATCACTTTAAATAGTCCTAGCTGGTTATACAGTTAAACTGATTTGCACAGGCCTACAGATTAGTTACATGAAGTCTAATCATACCAAAATATGCAAAAATAGAAACTATATCAGGAAAAAATAGTCCTGAGCCCTGGAATTTGATTCTTTAAATTTTTTTTTAAAGATAGGCCATGGAGGAAATTTCCAAGTGCTGCTATGTGTTATTTGGGTTCCTAGTCCACCCCCACCAACCACCAAAATAAATTTTATTTCTCACCTTTTACACTGCAAAAGCAATAGCCTATCTCCAAGCCCCTTCTAGGTTGAAACCGTATCTTATACTATGAGACTGTTTCCTATACAAGGGTATCAGAAATACAAAAATCAAACAATGACTATTTCATTTATTTCTAAATAAGGTTTAGTTTTTAAAGAACCATAACATTAAGATCCAGGACAAAACTGTTGACCAAAACATATGTGATGATACACAATTTAGTCTGAAATATTAAGAGAAAAGGTTTTTATGTGAAAATTACCGAATAGTCCACAAGAGGGCACACTTTCAACTAATGTAAATCAATGGGAAAATTAAAAATTCAAATTTATTAGTACATCAAAGGCCAGATTCTTCTGAATTGATTATTCCATACCACAAGGAAGTAACAGATCCCGAAGTGTGTAATTTTTTGTTTAAACACACACAGAGAGAATGTTTTTGTAGCGGTACATATAAAATATAGGAAAAACATGGGGCCGGGCGCGGTGGCTCACGCCTGTAATTCTAGCACTCTGGGAGGCCGAGGTGGATGAATCATTTGAGCTCAGGAATTCGAGACCAGCCTGAGCAAGAGTGAGACCCCGTCTCTACTAAAAAAATAGAAAGAAATTAGCTGGACAACTAAAAATATATACACATAAAAAAATTAGCCGGGCATGGTGGCGCATGCCTGTAGTCCCAGCTATTCGGGAGGCTGAGGCAGAAGGATTGCTTGAGCCCAGGAGTTTGAGGTTGCTGTGAGCTAGGCTGATGCCACGGCACTCACTCTAGCCCGGGCAACAAAGCGAGACTCTGTCTCAAAAAAAAAAAAAAAAAATGGGTCCAACTTCTACATAAATATTATGTCATAAAAGTATGTAATAGTTTTATCAGCCATCTTAGTTCTGTTAGCCATCTGGAATTTGGCTGCCCTAAGAATCTTTTCAAGAAACTCTGGCTACTTTGATTTTTGATCCTCATATGTGACATAGTCCCACAAATAATTCTTCAAGACAACCTAGTATGAGAACATGTAATATGCTTCAGATATTTTAAGAAATTCTCCCAATTCAGTAAGTAAGATCATTAATTAAAGTAACAGCAAAAGCAATCGAGAAAGGGTAGACATAGATGATATGCAAAAAATCATGGATCACTTATGCATAATCTGCACACTGATCTCTATTCTGCTCTAACCCATTCAAAGATAGTATTCCAGCAACTCTCTTCTCTCTCCTGCATCATCAATTTTCCCCTTATCGAATCATTCCAGTTAGCATAAAACATTTATATGCTGATAACTCCCCCTACTCCCAACAAAAACAAAAGCAGAAAACCCCTTATCTTGACCCCTAGGTCCACCTCCAGCAACTGCTTAATTTTTCTGCTCCCTTTCATACCAAAATTCCTTCAGTTTTCTATATTCATCTCTAATTCTTTTCCTACTTTCTCTTGAATCACACCGTATGCGGTTTTATTTTCATCATACCACCAAATGTCTTGCCAATTAGTAATGCCACTAAAATTGCTAGATTCAATAGACAAGCCTCAGACCTCACATGATTTGACCTAGCATTCAACACAGGTGATCACTCTCTCCTTGAAAAATGCTTTACTTGTCTTCCAGGACAATGTATTTTCCCAGTTTTTGTTCTGACTACACTCGTCACTCATGATTCCTCTTCTGGTTACTTTTCATCTTCCTGTCCTCACTCTCTTGATCTCATTCAGTCTCATGATTTTAAAATAGCATTTCTGTGCTGATGAATCCCAAATTTATATCTCCAACTCTGACTTCTGCCCTGAACACCAGACTCATACATCCAAGTACCTAACTGACATCTCTGCTTTGACGTTCATTCAGTAAGTGCAGATCTAGAGCAGAGGTTGGCAATCTTACTATTATTTTTTGAGAGCACTGTTTATATGCTTTTCATAAAAGTCTATTAGACACATGGTTTGCAAATATTTGTACCCAGTCTTTTCCTTGTGATTTCATTCTCTTAACTGTCTTTTGAAGAGTGTAAGTTTTTAATTTTAATGAAGTCCAATTTATTAATTTGTTCTTTTGTGGATTGTACTTACAGTGTTATATCTAATAAATTTCTTTTCTAACACAAACTCACAAAGATTTTCTCCTATTTTTTTCTAGAAGGTTTATGTTTTCATTTAGGCCTACAAATCCTTTTAAGTTATTTTTTGTATGCAGTGTGAAGTATGGAATAAGCTTCGTTTTTTTTCTTTTTGGATATGGATATCCAATCTTCCCAGCACCATTTGTTGAAAAGACTACGCTCTCTACACTGAATTGCTTTTGCACTATTGTAAAACAACAGCTTCCATATGTAAGTGGGTCTATTTCCTGACCCTTTATTTTCTTCAAGCAATATATTTATCTAATCTCGATAACAAATACCACACTGTCTTGATGACTGTCACTTTATAAGTAATTTTGCAATTGGGTACTAGTAGTACAAATTTGTTCTTTTTTCCCCCCAAACTGTTCTGGTTCTAGGTTTTTTATAGTTACATATGGATTTTAGAATCATCTTGTCAATTTCTACAAAATTGCTAGGATTATAATGGATACAGCATTCAATCTATATATTAATTTGGGTAGAACTGACATCTTAACAATATTGAGTCTACTAACCCATAAATAAGGCATATCTCTCCACTTATTTAGATTTTTAAAAATGTCTCTCAGCAACGTTTTCTAGTTTCCAGTCTACAGTACTTTCACATCTTTTGTCAGACTCATGACTAAGTGTTTCATATTTTTGATGCTACTGTAATTGAAAATTCTTTTATTTCCGATTGTTCACTGATAGTATGTAGAAATACAATTGAATATTGTATATTAATCTTTTTTGTTTTTTGAGAAAGAGTCTCACTCTGTTGTCCGGGCTAGAGTGCCGTGGCGTCAGCCTAGCTCACAGCAACCTCAAACTCCTGAGCTCAAGCAAACCTTCTGCCTCAGCCTCCCGAGTAGCTGGGACTACAGGAATGCGCCACCATGCCTGACTAATTTTTTCTATATATATTTTTAGGTGTCTAGCTAATTTCTTTCTATTTTTAGTAGAGACGGGGTCTCGCTCTTGCTCAGGCTGGTCTCAAACCCCTGAGCTCAAACGATCCTCTCACTTCGGCCTCCCAGAGTGCTAGGATTACAGGCGTGAGCCACTGTGCCCGGCCTGTATAGTAATCTTATACCTGAAAATTTACCAACCTACTTTATTAATTCTGGTTGTTTGTTTGTGCAGTAGGCATCCTATATCCACAGGTTCCACATCCATGGATTCAACCATGAATTGAAAATACTTGGGGAAAAAAAAATTAAAAATAACAATATAACAATAAAAAATAATACAAATACAGTGTAACAACATAGCACGCATACTATATATATAGGTGTAAGTAATCTAAAGATAACTGAAAGAATACTGGAAGATGTACATAGGGTATATGCAAATACAATGCCATTTTACATAAGAGACTCGAGTATCCTTAGATTTTGGTATCCGTGGAGAGGTGGAGGGTCCTGGATATCTCCTGTGGTATCCCCTGTGAATACCGAGGTAAAATTGTACATCTACTGAATTTTCTACGTAGAAGATAAAAAGATCAAGTTGTCTGTAAATACATATGGTTTTACTCTTGTACTCCTAAACTCCTTTCAGTTTTACTCCTTTCCACTCTGGATGCTTTTATTTCTTTTTCTTGCACTGGCCAGAACCTCCACAATGTTAAACAGAAGTGGTGAATACTGACAATTGTTTTTTGTTCCTGACTTTAGAGGAAAAGCATTTCATTTTTCACCATTAAGTTTGATGTTAGGTTTTTGTAGATTTCCTTTTATCAGGTTGAGGAAATTGTCACCTATTTCTACTTTGGTAACAGATTTTATAATGACTGGATTTTGTCAGATGTTTTTCTGCATCTATTGAGATAATTATGTGTTTTTTTTTTTCTGTTTTAGTTTGTCAATATGGTGAATTACATGGCTTGATTTTGAAATGTTAAACTTCCAGGAATAAATCACACTCAATGGTAATGTATTATGCTTTTTATATACTAGACTCAAATAGCTAATATTTTAAAACTTTTACATCTATATTCATGAGAGATATTGTTCCTTCATTAGTTCTTTTCTTTTAATGTCTTTGGTTTTGGTAAGAGGATGATGTTGTTCTCATGAAATGAGCTAGGATGTAGTGCCTCCTACTCAATTTTCTGACAAGTCTGTCCAGAATTGGAATTATTTCTTCTTTAAATGTCTGGAGAATTCACCAATGAAGCCATCTGGGCCCTGAGTTTTGTGGAAAAGTTTTTAACTATAAATTCAATTTCTTTAATAGATATAGGGCCATTCAGGTTATCTACTCATACTTAATGTCTTTAGTTAGTGTCTTTCATGCAGTTTAAGTTGTAAAATTAATAAGCATAAAGTATAATATTTCCTCACTGTCCATCCATACTGCTGTCACCTCACTCACTCACGATATTGGTAATTTGAGCCTTCTTTTTTCCTGAACAGTCTGGATTATCAATTTTATTGACCACCTCAAAAATCCAGTTTCTTAGCTTTCTTGACTTTTTCTGTTGTTTTCCTGCTTTCTGTTTCACTGATTTCAGGTGCGATCTTTTTTATTTCCTTTTTTCTGCTTATTTTGGGTGAAATTTGCTGTGTTTTTTTCTAGTTTCTTACGGAGAAAACCAAGGCTGCTGATTTCAGCACCTTCTTTTAAATATGGACATTTAGCACTATTAATATAAATTCCCCCCATCTACTGATTTAGTGGCATCCCACAATTCTGATATTCCAGTACAATTCTGACCAGGAGTTGGACAGCAAATATCCTTTCCTTGTTCTTCTTCCTAGGGGAAAAGCATGTATCACCATTAAGTATAATTTGGTTATATTATTTTTAAAGATACCATTTATCAGATTAATGAAGTTTCTTTCCATTTCACTGTGAGCTTTTATGAGTAGATGCTGAATTTTGTGAAATGTTGTTTAAAATTTAGTGCAATAAACTTATGTTTTTTCTCCTTTATTTCTGTTAATATAGTGAATCACATTAATCGATTTCCAATGTTAAACCAACCTTGCATTCCTTAGATAAACCACTTGTCATGAAATACAATGTTGAATTTCATTTGCTAATAATATAAGAATTTTTGCGTCCATATCCATGAGGGATACTGACTATACTGTTCTTTTCTTGTAATGATTTTGCCAGGTTTTATTATCAGTGCTATGCCAGCCTCACAAGATGAGTTGGGGAATATTCCTTCTTTCTCTATTTTTAAAGAGAGTTTGAGTAAGATTATCCATAATGTTTTCTTATTCCTTTCAATATTGTAGCATCCACAGCAATGTATTCTTTCATTTCTGATACTGGCCATTTGCATCTTCTCTTGTTTTTGATTAGTCTTGCTGTGAGTTTATCAATTTCATTAAACTTTTAAAAAAAACCAACTTTTTTATTAATCTTCTCTATTGTAGCTTGTTTCCTTTTTTGTTGAGGTAAAATATACAAATATAACTTATCATCTTTACCATTTTCAAGTGTACAGTTCAGTGGTAATGTACATATTCATATTCTTTTTATTTTTCCTTCATCCTCCCCTTCCTCTCCCCTTCCTGGCCTCTGGTAACCACCAATCTACTTTCTATATTCACAAGATCCACTTTGTTAGCTCCTGCATATGAGTTAGAACATGTGATACTTGTCTTTCTGTGCTTGGCTTATTTTGCTTAACATAATGGTCTCCAGTTCCATCTATGGCGCTACAAATAACAGGATTTCATTCTTTTTTATGGGAAAATAACATTCCATTGTGTATATATACACCACATTTTCTTCATCCATTCATCCAATGATGAGCACTCAGGTTAATTCCATATTTTGGTTATTGTGAATAAGTGCTGCAATAAACACAGGAGTGCAGGTATCTCTTTGATATATTTATTTCCTTTCTTCTGGATATATACCCAGTAGTGGAACTGCTGGATCACATGGAAGCTCCAATTTTAGTATTTTGTTGTTGTTGTTATTTTTTTTGAGACAGAATCTCGCTCTGTCGCCCGGGCTAAAGTGCCATGTTGTCAGCCTAGCTCTCGCGCACTACCACGCCCAGCAAATTTTTTATATTTTTAGTTGTCCGGCTAACTATTTCCATTTAAAGAGACAAGGTCTCGCTCTTGCTCAGGCTGGTCTCCAACTCCTGAGCTCAAGTGATCCTCCAACCTCGGCCTCACAGAGTGCTAGGATTACAGGGTGAGCCACCATGCCCAGCCCATTTTTAGTTTTTTGAGGAACCTCCATACTGTTTTGCCATAGTGGCTGTACTAATCTACATTCTCACCAACAGTGTACAAGGGTTCCCCTTCCCCACATCTTTGACAGCATCTGTTATTGTCTGTCTTTTGGATAAAAGCCATTTTAACTGGGGTGAGATGATATCAGATTATGATTTTGATGTGCATTTCCCTGACAAACAGTGTTGTTAAGCATTTTTTTCATACACCTGTTGGTCATTTGTATGTCTTCTTGAGAAATGTCTGTTCAGGTCTTATCCTCATTTTTTAATCAGGTTATTTATTTTTTGCTATTGCATTGTTTGAGCTCCTTATATATTCTGGTTATTGATCTCTTGTCAGGAGGACAGTTTATAAATATTTTCTCCCATGTGTGGATTGTCTATTCACTTTGTTGATTGTTTCCTTTGCTGTAGAGAAACTTTTTAGTTTTTGACATAATTCCATTTGTCTATTTTTGCTTTTGAGGCCTTACACAAGAAATGCTTGCCCAGACCCATCCCCTCAGCCATGGACTGGTGCTGGTCCTCGGCCTGTTAGGGAATGGGCCACCGACCCATGGAAAAATGGTCTACCATGAAACTTTGGTGGGGGGAGCATGGCGCACAGCAGGAGGTAAGCAGCAGGCCAGCAAGCAAAGCTTCATTTGTATTTACAGCTGTTCCCCTCCCCATCACCTGCATCATCATCTGAGCCCCCATCCCCCGCCCCTGTGGAAAAATTCTCTTCCAGGAAACTGGTCCCTGATGCCATAAAGGTTGAGACGGCTGGGTCCAGATCAATGTCCTGGAGTGTTTCCCCGATGTTTTCTTCTAGTAGTTTCATAGCTTCAGGTATTGGATTCAAGTCTGTAACCCATTTTGATTTTCGTCCATGGTGAGAGATTGTGGTCTAAGTTTCACTCCTCTGCATATAGTTATCCAGTCTTCCCAGTATCATTTATTAAAAAGACTGTCCTTTCCCCAATGTTTTTGGTGACTTTGTTGAAGATGAGCTGGTTATAAATGTGTAGATTTATATCTGGGTTCTCTAGTCTGTTCTATTGGTCTGTGTGTCAGTTTTTACACTGTACCATGCTTTTTGGTTACTATAGTTTTGTAATAAAATTTGAAGCCAGGGTAGTGTAATGCTTCCAGCTTTGTTTTTTGCTCAGGATTGCTTTGGCTATACGTGGACACTTGTGGTTCCATATAAATTTTAGGATTTTTTTTTTTTCTATTTCTGTGAAGAATGTCATTGGTATTTTGATAGGGATTGCACTGAATCTACAAATTGCTTTGGGTAGCATTGTCACTTTAACAATATTAATTCTTCCAATCCATAAGCATCGAATATCTTTACATTTTTTATGCCCTCTTCAAATTTATGGATAAATTCTTGGACACATAAAACCTATCAATATTGAATCATGAAGAAACAGAAAACCTCAGAAAATCAATAACAAGTAATGAGTTTGAAGTCATAATAAAAAGTCTCCCATCAAAGAAAAGCCCAAGACATGATGGATACACTGCTGAATTCTACAAAACATTTAAAGAAGACCTCAATACCAATCCTACTCAAACTCCTCCAAAAATTTAAAAAGAAGGGAATCTTTCCAAATTAACTCTACAAGGCCAGCCTTACCCTAATACCAAAACCAGAAACAACAAAAAAGAAAACTACAGGTCAATATCACTGATAAATACAGATGCAAAAAACCTCAGCAAAATACTAGCAAACCGAATTCAACAACACATTAAAAAGATCACTTACTATGATCAGGTGGTATTAATCCAAGAGATGCAAGGATGGTTCAACAAATGCAAATCAATACATCACATTAATAGCCTCAAGAACAAAAACCATATGATTATTTCAATAGATGCCAAAAAACATTTGATAAAATTCAACATCCCTTTCTGATAAAAACCTTCATCAAAATGGGTACAGAAAGATCATACCTCAAAATAATAAAGGCCATATATGAAAAAACCATGGCTTACATTGTACTGTGGGAAAAACTGAAGGCCTTTTTTCTAAAGACTGGAAGAAGACAGGGATGCCCACTTTCACTGCTATTATTCAACATAATGCTAGAAGTCCTGGCCAGACCAATTAGGGAAGAGAAAGAAGTAAACGACATCTAAATACTAAAGGAAGAAGTCAAATTAGCCTTGTTTTCAGATGACGTGATAGTATACCTAGAAAAACCTAGACTCTACCAAAAAACTGTTAGAACTGATAAACTAATTCAGTCAAGTTGCAGGATACAAAATTAACATACAAAAATCAGTAACATTTATATACGCTAACAGCAGACAATCTAAAGGAAAATCAAGAGAGCAATCCCATTTACAACAGCTATAAAACATACATAAAACCTAGGAATCAATCTAACCAAAGAAGTATAAGATTTATACTAGGAAAACTATAAAACTCTGATGTGTGCTTGTTTCCTACTTCATTGATTTCTGCTTGTTTTTTTAAAATTACTTTTCTTCTATTTACATTTGTATTTATCCAAGAGAAAGCAAAACATATCTATAAAAAGATCTGTGTACGAATGTTCAGAAGATATCCATAAAAAGATCTGTATACAAATGTTCACAGAACCTCAAACTGGAAACAATTTAAATATTCATCAATAGGAAACTAGATATACAAATTGTGATATATTACACAAGGGAATAGTGCTTGACAATTAAAAGGATGGGAGTACTCATACACACAACAATATGAATAGATTTAAAGATATGCTATTGAAAGAAGCCAAATACAAAAAAAGCATATACTGTATGATTCCATTTATATCAACTTCTAGAATAGCCAAAACTAATCAAAGGTAGGGAAAAAACCCATTAGAACAGTGATTGCAGGTTTGAGTGCAAAGGGGCGTGTGAAAACTTTCTGGTGTGATGGAAATGTTCTATATTATCATGTGGTATTGGTTACATTGCCTACTTGTCAAAATTGTAAATCTAAGATGTATGTGTTTCAATACATACAAACATTACCAAACTCCAAAAAATTGTAAAAGTAGAAGTGATAATAACTAAGCAGTGCCTGAAGAATGGGTAGAGGTACAGATGAAACTCAAATGACAGCATGTTGAGGCTGGGTGACGGGCATTGGGCATTCATTATACTCTTTGTTTACCACATATATGATATTTTCCATAATCTCAAAAGTTTTTTAAAAATTGAGCAAACTTTTTATTGGGAACAAAATAGTATTTCCTCATGTCAGGTGTGCTTAGGGAGAGTTGTCCTGGTTTTTTGGCTCCTTGTTTGGAAGAACTGCAAGTAGGGCTGGAGTGATGAGTGATGACAGACACGAAGCACTTTCGCACAAGCAGCTTTTATCGTAAAGTGAAAGTAAGTTAGAGAGAAAGGAACAGGTCTGTCCCCATGAGTGGAGATGATCCTGAGTTTAAAGATGACCCTGAGTTTAAAGACAGAGTATAGAAAATAAAGTACACTCTCAAGGTCAGCAGAGAGTGTACTGTTCCAATAAGAAACAGCATTACCCCAGGGTTAGGGTCTGTCCTTTATGCTAATCCTAAATAATGTTAAACTAGGGGTGGAATATTCATGTCTTTTTGGGAAAGTGTGTGGAGATTTCCAGAATCATGTACCCTCCCATTTTTTGTCCTTGTACAGCTGGCTCCGGAACTGTCAATGATGCTAGGGGGTGTGAGTTTTATTATGTTAATGCAGGGGGAAAGGCTACTTTTGGTCATAAACTCCTAGTTTTTGTGCATGCTCCCAGTTGGGGAAAATCCCTAACCTCAAGTGCTTGTTGTTACGGTTTCTTTTCTCTGTTTTTATTGGTCCCGATCCTTGGCCCTTGACCACATCTCCCTAATAGTCTGCCCTGCCACCTACATGTCTAACTGCCTGTCCTGTCACGTAAACACCCTCATCCCTACCTAACACTAAAGGTGATGTCAGTATTAATTAAACTTGTTTTAAAACAATTTCTTTTGAGACCTACCATTGCTAAACCATGTTTCCCTTAAGCTGTATTTTCACAACTGATTCCAAAAGAATTCAGAAGAACCAAATATAACCACTAAATAATGTAATTAATGAATGTGAGAAAAGATAAGGAGATAGCTTTTCAGGAAAAAGAAACTTTTAAAAAGCCAATTTAAACCAATAACAAACAGCTTCTTACTAAGGACCTAAATTTTCAAATTATTTTAAATAGTTCAATTTATAGGGAAAGCAGTAGTAAATGGAGAAAAGTGATTTCTGACTCATATTACCTACGGTAACCTTTATATGATTTCCACTGGACCCCTGTATTATCCTCTTTTATAGGATATATGAATATAAATTAGGGATGAAATGAATTAAGGATGTATTTTTTCTAAATTAATACACTCATGTTCAATGAACAAATCACAACATGCAGGTTCTGATAATATCAAGTATCTTTTCTGCATAGAAAATGAAAACATATTTAGTTCTTTAAATTCTGTCATTTCAATTTTTCATTAGGAGACATAGATTTTTAAATTTTAAGTGGGGTTTCTGATTAACTTTACAATAATCACAGTTACACAAAAGTAAACTTTCTATGAAACACAGATTATTAAAAAGAAAATGTAATGACAATACATCCAGAGGTAAAAGACAGAAGGCTAATGGAAATATAGAATCAAATGACTTTGTGTGTTATAGCATAATCTCCAAGGTAGTGATTCAAATAGCAGAAGTATCTGAACTCTTTAATTAAACCTTAAACTATCAAAACAGTATTTTTGGTATGGTTTTATTTATCTTGTTTCTAGGCTTAAAAAGTCTTGGGATATTAACTAAATAGAGATTTCCCAGGTTTAGAAATGTGACAGCTGTTTGATTTTAGAAGTACCTACAGGAAATGATTAGGAAGAGAAACATTACCTTATATTACAGGCAACTTTTATTGTTAAGAAATCTAAGTAAAATTGAGAGGTACAGAAAAGAGTAATGTAGAAAGATAGGTTTTTCAAATTATGTTTTAATACAATTAGAAAAAAAAGCATTTTCAATAAGAATACGGAATTGCTTGAACTTGAGAAAATAGTTTATCCTCTCTTTACCAGTACCTGATAATATTAAGTATTCTCATAACTGGGTGTGATGAAATTTAGAAGGGACTAATTTCTTTCTTTTCACTCATCTGATTTCTAATAAAGTAAATTTTTATGTATTCATCATCACACACTTAATACCCAACACCCGGAAGAGGTGTTGACAGTGGTTGCTGAGTATTTAGTAGTAAATAAATAAAACAGACATCGTTAATACCCTCATGGAGCTTAAAGTCCAGTAGGGATGTACATTGAGTAATTATCATGTAATGCATAATTACATATTGTGAAAAGGTCCACAACAACAATAACGGATGATACTAACGTAGTGAGTGCTTAATATATGCCTGGAATTGTTCTAAGGGATTTACATATTTTAATTCATTTAATTCTTATCCTATGAAGTAGGTACTAATTTTATCTTCATTTTAAGATAATCAAAACTGAGGCATGTACAGGTTAAGTAACTTGCCCAAGGTCTGATTCCAGAGCCCTAGCTCTTCTTTAAATGAAAGAATACAGCACTCAGAGAAGGTTAACTAAGTTTATGTGTGGGGGTAGGAGGAGTTGCCTTATTAAGGAAATCTCATGAGTAAGAGTTAGATAGGCAAAAGAGGAAGAAGATACGGGGATGGGAAATGATGAGCATGGTAAAGTCCCCGAAGGAGAGAACTTAAAAAAGGAAAAGAAGACTATATGGCTGGTACACAATAATGAATTGACACAAGATTAGGGAGAAAAGGTACATACAAATTAGATCATACCTGATCTGATAGGTGAAGGGGCTCTCAGTCTGATTTATTTTGATTCATGCCACTTTGAAAAGTAATCTACTGGTTATTTACATACACGTCTTAGTTATCGAGCATGAGATACTCATAGTTGCTTACTTTTGAATCGATTTCTCTCTTTTCGTATAAGGCTACTATACTCCTTAAAAATAGTAACTTGAATTACAATAACTATGTTTACAGAATTAGGCATAGCTTTAAAGGCCCTGGAAGGAACAATGAGTTTCACAAAGTTTGACAACAACTGCTTCAGAATAAACTTAAGTATAAACCTAAATGCTAAGTAAAAAGGCAATTGTACACTCTCGAAAACTTACATTCATGCAAAAACTTGCACAATGTTCACAGCAGCTTTATTTGTGCTATAGTTTGGCTGTGTCTTCCAGACTTCATGTGTTGGAAACTTAATCCCCGATCCAACAGAGCTGGGAGGTGGGACTTTTAAGAGGTGATTAGATCATAAAGGCTCTGCCTTCATGAATGGATCAATGCTGTTACCGCAGGAGTAGGTTAGTTATCATGGGAGTGGATCCCTGATTTAAAAAAAAAAAAAAAAAGTTTCGCTCCTTCCCCTTCCCTTCTTCCATGCCCCCAACGTTCTCTTCCCCTTCCACCTTCCATCATGGGATGACACAGCAAGAAGGCCCTCGCCAGAGGTGGGCCTCTCCACCTTGAATTTCCCAGCATCCAGAACTGTAAGAAATAAATCTGTTCTTTATAAATTACCCAGTCTCAGATATTCTGTTACAGCAGCACAAAATGGACTTAGATAATGTTGTAATAGCCAAAAACTGGAAACAACCCAAATGTCCTTCAATGTATAAATGGTTAAACAAACCATAGTAGATCCATACCATTGAATGCTAGAACAATAAAAAAAGAACCATTGATACACACAACTTGGATATCTCAAGGAAATTATGCTAAGTGGAAAAATGCCAATCTCAAAAGGCTACATACTGTACGATTCCATTTATGTAACATTCTTGAAATAATAACATCATAGAGATGATGAACAGGTTAGTGACTGCCAGGTATTAAAAGTGGAGAGTGCAGGTGTGGCTATGAAGAGAGAGCACAAAGGGAGTGGTGCTTGCAGTGATAGAATAGTATAGTGGTGGTTACACGTAGCTACGTGCACAATAAAACTGTACAGAACTCCCTCTCCCCCTCCAAACAGTGCATACACAGCTGGTTTAATCTGAACAAGCTTTTGGATCCTACGAATGTCAATTTCCTGGTTTTGAAACTGTAGTGCAGTTATATAAAATGTTACTATTGGGGGAGGCATTGAAGGGTGTACTCACCTCCCTGCACATTTTTTTCAACTTCCATGGATCTACAATTATTTCAAACTTAAAAAATTTTAAAAGCAATTACAGTCTGCGTGTGTTCTATATAGTACCTAGTTCATTAGTATTATAAGCTTTCATTACTGAATAAAGTTAAAGTTCAGACTAGGTAATTTTAAAGCTTTGCAGAGCAATAAAAGTTTTTTCTTACTGTTTGAAATGTTTTTAACATTTTTTAGGTTGAAGAGGTAACTTTTAATTTTGATGTAATTTTAAACTTAAATAGTTACATAATTAGTTTAGTACAAGAAACTACCAAAATCTTTGCCCAGATCTGATTGTTTACATTTTGCTCCATCTGCTTTGATATTCGCAATCTTCCCCCCGCCCGTCCCTGTGTGTGTGTGTGTGTGTGTGTGTGTGTGTGTGTGTGTGTCTGTCTGTGTGGAGACAGAGAGAGAGAGAGAGAGAGAGAGAGAGAGAGAGAGAGAGAGAGCGCGCGCGCATGCACGCGTGTGCGAGCATGAGCAAGCCAGCTGGAGACGTCAAAGTCTATTTCCCTAAATACTTCAGTATGTATTGACTTAAAACAACAGTCTCTCAACAAAGTCCTGTCCTCCTGGAACCAGTGGGCCAGGATGGACATGTTGGTCTCTTAGAGATCACAGAGGTACTAAAGTGCAAACCCAATCCTGCAAGTGATTTCCAAGACTTTGGTAACATCATGCCCATTAATTCCAATGGTCAAAGCCAAGTCCTGTGGCCAAATTCAAAATCAAGGGGCAAGGAAATTCCTCTGCCCCTTTAGGAATGGTGGGAGGAATGGCCTAATCACACGGAAAAAAATTGGGGCTATTAATGCAACAACCCATCCAACTCAAGGTTTTCAGCGATAGGAGTAGGAGGCTGGTATTTAACAATCCTTTCAAATGATTCTTACGCATGCTAAAGTTTGAAAATCACAGGGCTCCACAGACTGCTGGGTCCCATCACCAGAGTTTCTAATTCAGTAGGTCTTAGTTAACACTCAAGAACTTGCATTTCTAACAATTTTCCCAAATGACACTAATGCTGCTAATCCAGGTACCACACTAACTACTGGGCTAGAAGATAGGGAGATACACTTCTGGGGGAGATGTTACCTGTAATGAATTTTGAAAGCTTGGTAGGGAAGAAGAGTGGGAAGGATGTTCTGGGCAGAGGAAATAGCAGGAGCAAAGGCAAATAAGTGTGAAACTGAATGACAAGTTTAAGGAATTTCAAGTACTTCAGGATGAATTTCAAATACTTCAGGATGAATAGAATTGAAAAGCATGGAAAGTGAGGTTAAAAAAAAAAATAGGAAACAGATCATGAAAAAGCCTTATGTGCTAAGTTAAGGAGTCCAAATATGACTGAAAGCCACAGGGAACAACAAAAGTATTTTATACTGAGAGAATGATATTATATAAACAGATCCTGGTATTAGAAGATGGTCTTCGGCAGTGCTGTGGAGGACATAGAAGTCACCAAATTATAGGTAGGAAGAACAATAAGGTAGGAAATACACTAATGAAACAATGAGACCCCAAATAAAGACAGAGCAAGGGAACATAAAGAAAGAAATTAAAGATATAAACGTGGTGACCACCTGGATGTGGAGGATGAGTTAGAGGGACGCATCCTAGGGTCTGAGGATTTAATATACACATACAGACATACACATTACACACTGCTTCATTCTATAAGGAGTTGAGGCAGTTTACCAGTAGAAAGCATACAACCAAAAATAAATAGGTAAAGGATTCAGAGCAAAGGATACATTTAGATAAAGAAAATAAATAAAAATGGCACACAGTTTTGTTCTACAAAACTCCTAGAGTTGGCCCTAAAATAAGGCTTAAGTTTCCTAGTTAGTAAGGCAAAGAAGAAAATACTCTGTGTATAAAAATAAAAGAGAATCAGTAGTTGTTCCGAAGTACAACTTTTCTAACATACTATGCTCTCAGAGAAATTTTACTAGTGAGTCCTTACAAAGACGACTCTTGATGATACAACAGAGACGGTCCTTAATAACATCTCTAAAAAAGCCAAAGATCTGTTTTGGGGACTTTTCCTTCTCTTCTTCTTCTCTTTTTTAAAAAAATCACATACTAAAATCACAATTTAGTAACAGCAAAGCTACAAGGGACCAAAATAATGCAATTCATGCATACAGATCTCTAATGGTATGGTTTAACCTAAGAGCAAAATTTAAAATATTCAGAAGAATGGAAAGAATGCCATTCTTTAGTCGTCCTCCATTAATACATTTTCTCAAATTTGGGCTTTTGAAAAATTTAGAATGCCCACAGTATATGGCTGAAGGCAAGCATGTGGCATTACTAAGGGCAGAAATACATGTTTTAGCAATCAATCAATCAAGGCAAGGAAAAATGAGAAGAAAATTTTATGAAGTTTAAGAAACTTACCCAAAATATGTTCCATTTCTATAAGAAGCCTCAGGCAGGTTAGGATTTTCTCCAAAATGAGGCTGACTCAGATGCTCTAATACATGAATGAATGAGTGGATAATGATTGCAAATTTCAAAACCAGTGCTACTAACTGTAGATGAATGCTATGTATTACAATTTTCAGAATCTGAAAGCGAAAAAGTTGATGTCTTACTCCGGGCAATACTTTGTCATTCCCATATTCTTTAATATACCACAAGTTCTCCGTTATAGAAAGAAAAGTCTACACATGAATAAATTAGGCTCCCTAATAGTAGGCAATATATGACCTATATTCTGAGGTACAGAGGGGGGGAAAGGAATTTATATCTACCATGTGCCAGGCACCATGCTAGTTGCTTTGCATTCTTCTTCTTTTTTTCCATTTAATCTTCATAATAACCCAATGAATAAGTCTCATCTTCATTTTAAAGATAGGAACTTTGGGAAATTCATTTGTTTTCTTACCATCTTTAAATGAGTATAATGCGACTTAATGGTTGGGTTAAAATAAACTTCAAAGTAATAAAGTGGTTATCCAGAAGGAAGGTAGAAATAGGATTATACTGAGAATTCTGAGTATATCTTTCTAATATAATTTTGATCTGTGAATCATGTATAGTTATGCATCACTTAATGACAGAGATATGTTCTCGGAATGCACTGTTAGGCAATTTTGACACGTGAACATCATAAAGTGTACTAATATAAACCTAAATGGTCCCTGTACAGAATACTGTAGGCAACTGTATCACAATAGTATTTGTGTATCTAAACACGTCTGAGCATAAAAAGGTTCAGTAAAAACACAGTATTAAAATCTTATGGGGGCCGGGCGTGGTGGCTCACACCTGTAATCCTAGCTCTCTGGGAGGCCGAGGCAAGCAGATTGTTTGAGCTCAGGAGTTCGAAACCAGCCTGAGCAAGAGCGAGACCCCGTCTCTACTAAAATTAGAAAGAAATTAATTGGACAACTAAAAATATATAGAAAAAAATTAGCCGGGCATGGTGGTGCATGCCTGTAGTCCCAGCTACTCGGGAGGCTGAGGCAGGAGGATTGCTTGAGCCCAGGAGTTTGAGGTTGCTGTGAGCTAGGATGATGCCATGGCACTCTAGCCGGGGCAACACAGTGAGACTCTGTCTTAAAAAAAAAAAAAAAAAAAAAATCTTATGGGACCACTGCAGTGTATATGGCCCATTATTGACCAAAATGTCTTTATGCAGAGCATGACTGTATATATTATACATACTCAAAAATAAACATTACTAATGGATAAAAAACCATATCCTAAAACTGAATACAAATAGCAATGAAACCTAACTGTATATCAATACTACCAGAATCACACAGAAAAAAAAATTCAGTTCAAGTAACTTTGATGACAGTACTCTGACTATATAATTACTGTGTGTAGTGGGTTGAAATGTGGACACTCACCCCAAAATAAGCCCATGGGGAACTTATGGATGTGACCTTATTTGGAAAAAAGATCTTTGCAAATGTAATAAAGGGTCTCAAGATGAGATTATCTTGGATTTAGGGTGCGGCCTAAATGTAATGACACACATTCTTATATAAGATAGAAGAGGGAGATACCCAGACAAGCAAACAAGGCTGTGTGAAAATAGAGGCAGAGACTGGAGTTAAGCAGCCACAAGCCAAGGAATACCTAGAGCCACTACAAGCTGCAAAGGCAAGGAAGGATACTTTTCTAGAGCCTTTGGAGAGATAGTGGGTCTGTTGACATCTTGGTTTTGGACTTCTGGCCCCAAATTTGTGGTAATTTGTTACAGTAGCCCTAGGAAACTAATATATTGGGATATATTCCAAAGACAAAAAGAATCAGAAAAAAATCTCAAATGTTGTGTGTTTTGTGTTGGCAGTGGTATTGATATAGCAATTCTAATATAATAAACATGGTGTCCTAGAAGTCAAATCATGATTTTCTTCAGGAACAAGGGAGCCACCACACCAACTCTGTCACTTACTGTGGAGATCTAAGAACTGACCACTAGACTTTGCAAGACAAAAGTCACTGGTGACCTTGAAAAGACCTATTTTGAAAGTGGTGGGATGTAAGAGCAGAAACTGAGAAGAGCTATTTTCAAAGTGGCAGGATATAAAAGCAGAAACTCATTTAGGATAGGTTTAAGAAAGAATGGGAGGAGAGGAATAAGAGAGTGAATATAAACAATTGTAATGAGTAGCTAAGAACTTGAGCAGTAGCAGGAGGAGAAAGTAGGGTCAAGCGGAGAGGGGTTTTTTTGTTTGTGTGTTTAAAGGCGAGAAATAACAAATGATAATACATGAGTGAATTATTCACATCTTTGAATACGTGTGAGGGAGTGAGACCTAGTGAACAAGTCAAAGGGCTGTCTTTAGGAACCTGGACAACTCATCTATAGTAACAGAAGGAAAGGCAGAGAACATCTGGGTATAGAGACCATAGGCAGATGAGGTAGATAAATGTAATGCTAGGTACTTGTGAAAACTCTTGTCTGACTGCCTTGATGGAGAGGAGATGCTGGAAGTTTTGAGAAGAAAGTATGAAACAGTCATCTAGGAAAGTGAACGGATCAAAGAAGTGTGGTACAATTGCTGGGTAGAATTAAGAGTCCATTGCCATTAATTTAAAGTGAGACCAGTCATCATGGTTTTATTATTTTTCTCCAGTCCTATTCAGCTGCAAGAGTAAGATTTACCATGGTTGTAGTTTTGACAAGACAAAGACAGAGGGGTAAAGGAACCAAAGATACATATATGCAAGGGAGTGACGGTGACTGACCTTTGAATTTAAGGTATAAGGAAGAAGTGCGGGACACTAAAGTGAAGAGAATTAGTACTGCAACATTGAATACTTGTGGTGAATGAGTCCTTCTATCCTGCAACTCTGTTATTCTTTGGCTTCTGTGACTTTATCTTCTTTCTTATACTGTACTGATTGACTCTTCACTGATTACACTTTCTCCGGTGGTTCAGTATCTCTGGTAATTTCTTAACGCTAGCTACTCAGCCCTACCTACACTTCCTGGAAAATTCATTCGTTTTCACAGCCTCTGAAAGACCTCAATGGCTTCATTATGTGAGAATTCATTCATAATTCTTTACTGGCACTACAAATTCTTGATGTACCCATGGGTAAATGTATCAATGTGATAATCACTTCTCTTAAAGTGTATCTCAAATATTTCTAAAATGAAAATTACTTTCTATAATCTTACAATTTCTATCACTCCTCCCATTTATTAGTAATCCAAATTCCCAGGATATAAAGTCAAACAACTTTAAGTTGAGAATTGTCTGTATTGCTATTTTTTTCTTTATACCTAAACAAAATCTATCTACCCTCTATTCCTATATCATAATTTCACTTACCATCCTTCAAACTCCATTTCTTCCTTGAAACCTTCCTCTACCATTTTACTTCACAATCCTTTCCTTTAATGAACTGATGTATTACATGCACATAAGTCAGCATCTAGCCATGCACAGTTATATTCTAATCATTTCACTGGCACCATAAGGCAGAATCTTATCTCATTAATTTTTTTAATTAATTTAAAAAAATCTCCCTATAATACCTAACACAACGGTGGTCATATGGTTACCAGGTTAAACTAAAATGTAAACAAGTGGGAAACTGCTATAAAAAGTATTAGATGAAAAACGCAAGGCCTTAGGCAATCAAACACTAGGTTAAAGTGTGTAAAATCTGGATGCTGAGGAAGTCATAAGCGAATATAAATCAAGTGATCTGAAAACCATGATCTTCACATGTTAAGCTTATACTGGTAATGTCATGGTTTTTTTTTAATTAGAAAGGGAATCACATTTTAACAGAGACTTATCAGTCAAATTCTAGAAAATGCTCCCCCTCTTAATATTCTTATTAAGAAGAACAGAAAAATGAGAGTTGAAGTTTTACACAGAGTAGAAATTTAAAATCCCTGGAAAAATCTAGATAAAATCCAAAACAAATCCATAAAAAGCTAGTAATATTAATAAGTTATTTATCATAATACATGCTGTATAGCTGATGAGAGAGCAAGAAAGATTAAATAATAAAAGCCAGTTGGTATTGTATTTGCACTCAATTAAATAGAATATTGCAACTTTCACTATTGGTTTCAAATCACAACTAAAAATTTAATTCTTCATAAAAAATTACTATAAATTGCTATTAAAAACAAACTTTTACTTTCAGCATGCTATGGATCCTAGTTTGCAATCCTTTTTCCTTCCTGAAACCAGATCAAATTCCCATCTAAGATCAAAGCCCAGAAATAAAAAATAAAAATGTCTCTACTATCATCAGATGTCAGCAAACAATAGGTGAATAAATTTTAAATAACTACTCTGCAAACATATCAAATGAAATATTATAATTTCCATAAACACTTGTGACCAAGGAGAATCACAGAATTTTAAAGGTAGAAGAAAATTTAGAGTTAGAAAGAGTTCAATTTGCCAAATTTGACATAAGAAACAGAAATGATGCATATTTACAAAGCTTTTGGAGTGCAGTAGCGGGGGAAAATATCATTACTACAGCTGGTGTAATGGTGAAAACAGGAGTTTAAGATAAGCAACTATGAATCTCATATACAGAATTTGATATAAGTTCTGATACTGCATTTAACTAGATAAAATTCCACTAAATACTGGCATCAATAGTTAAGTATTATGGAAAACACACTAGAATTGACAATAACATAAGCTTAGCAATAGAAAAAAGCGAGAACTATCAAATATAAAAATTTGTGATTATTTTAAAAACAATACATTTTTAAAAACTTAGTACTTCCATTCTAGACAAATCTACTTTAGTCCTTATTAAAGGAAACTCTTCCAACTGCTATATTGAGATAAAAATTCAACTATAAAAATAGGCTGTGATGTAAATTAAGAAGCATACTATAATTCCTACAGCAACCTCTAAGAAAAAAACTCTAAAAAATGGTTTTAAAAAATCAACAGAGAGCCAGGCATGGTGATGTGCCTGTAGTCCCAGCTACTCAAGAGACTGAGGTTGGAGGATCACAGTTTGAGGCTGTAGTGCACCTATGATCAGCCACTGGGCAACACAGCAAGATCTTATCTCTAAAAGAAAAAACCATAAATCAACAGAGGAATTTAAATGGCACGCTAAAAGAATATTTACACAAAAGAAGGCAGTAAAGAAAGGCAGAAGTAAATCTAATCATATCCGAAATGGCATTAAAGGGGAATAGACTAAACATCCCATTCAAATGGCAGAGACTATCATGTTGGCTAAAATAACAAGACCCAATTATATGCTTTCACAAAAGACACACCTTAGATTCAAAGATACAAACAGGTTGAAAGTAAAAGAATAAAAAAGCTATTTCATACGAACAGTAACAATAAGAAAGCCAGAGTGGCTATTAACAGCACATAGACTTTAAATAGCAGTAAACAAAAAGAGGGGCTGGGCATGGTGCTCACACCTGTAATCCTAGCACTCTGGGAGGCCAAGGCAGGGGGATCACTCAAGATGAGGAGTTCAAGACCAGCCTGAGCAAGAGTGAGATCCCATCTCTACTAAAAATAGAAAGAAATTAGCTGGACAACTAAAAATATATAGAAAAAATTAGCCAGGCATGGTGGCACATGCCAGTAGTCCCAGCTACCAGGGATGCTGAGGCAGAAGGATTGCTTGAGCCCCCAGGGGTTTGAGGTTGCTGTGAGCTAGCCTGACACCACAGCACTCTAGCCCAGCCAACAGAGTGAGATTCTGTCTCAAAAAGAAAAAAAGAAAGAAAGAAAAAGAGGGATATTTCCTAATGATAAAAGAGTCAATACATCAGGAATATATAACATTTATAAATGTATTTGTACCTAAGAACAAAGCTGCCAAATACATGAAGCAAAAACTGACTGAACTGAATAATAAATAGAACTAGGGAGAAAATCGGCAGGGATGTAAAAGACTTCAGCAACATTTTCAACCAATTTGATCTAACTTAAATTTATAGAACACTGCACCCAATGATTACAGAATATACATTCCCTTTAAGCACATAAGAACATTCTCCAAAATTGACCACATGCTGGGCCACAAAATAAATTTCAGCAAATTTACAACTGAAACATAAAAAGGGTATTACCTGACAACAAAAGAATGAAATTAAAATCCATAAACAGAAAGCAATCTGGAAAAACCCATGGGTCAAAGAAAAAAAATCATAAGAGAAATTAAATATTTTGAGCTGACTGAAAATGAAAACACAACATATTAAACTTCATGGGATATAGCTAAGCAGTGTTTATAGGAAAATTTATAGCTTTAAATGCCTATATTGGAAACGAACAAAGAACAGTCTCAAATCAATAACCTAAGCTTCCATACCTTAAGAAATTAGAAGAGGAAACTAAATTCAGAGCAAGAAGAAAAAAATAAATATTAAAGTGGAAATGAAAAAAAAACAAAAGAAAAATATAAAATTAAAAGGTAATATTATGAACAACTTTAAACCAGCAAATTACACAACTGATATTAAAAAGAAGAAATTCTTGGAAAGACAAATTACTCCAACTGACTTAAAAAAATAGTGACTCTGAATATATCTGTAACAAATAAGAAAACTGAACTACTCATTAAAAATCTTCACACTAAGAAAAGCCTAGGCTCAGATGGTTCACTACTAAAGTT
>NW_012134970.1:968437-971484 GCF_000956105.1 Propithecus coquereli | reverse complement strand
ATCTTATGGGACCACTGCAGTGTATATGGCCCATTATTGACCAAAATGTCTTTATGCAGAGCATGACTGTATATATTATACATACTCAAAAATAAACATTACTAATGGATAAAAAACCATATCCTAAAACTGAATACAAATAGCAATGAAACCTAACTGTATATCAATACTACCAGAATCACACAGAAAAAAAAATTCAGTTCAAGTAACTTTGATGACAGTACTCTGACTATATAATTACTGTGTGTAGTGGGTTGAAATGGGGACACTCACCCCAAAATAAGCCCATGGGGAACTTATGGATGTGACCTTATTTGGAAAAAAGATCTTTGCAAATGTAATAAAGGGTCTCAAGATGAGATTATCTTGGATTTAGGGTGCGGCCTAAATGTAATGACACACATTCTTATATAAGATAGAAGAGGGAGATACCCAGACAAGCAAACAAGGCTGTGTGAAAATAGAGGCAGAGACTGGAGTTAAGCAGCCACAAGCCAAGGAATACCTAGAGCCACTACAAGCTGCAAAGGCAAGGAAGGATACTTTTCTAGAGCCTTTGGAGAGATAGTGGGTCTGTTGACATCTTGGTTTTGGACTTCTGGCCCCAAATTTGTGGTAATTTGTTACAGTAGCCCTAGGAAACTAATATATTGGGATATATTCCAAAGACAAAAAGAATCAGAAAAAAATCTCAAATGTTGTGTGTTTTGTGTTGGCAGTGGTATTGATATAGCAATTCTAATATAATAAACATGGTGTCCTAGAAGTCAAATCATGATTTTCTTCAGGAACAAGGGAGCCACCACACCAACTCTGTCACTTACTGTGGAGATCTAAGAACTGACCACTAGACTTTGCAAGACAAAAGTCACTGGTGACCTTGAAAAGACCTATTTTGAAAGTGGTGGGATGTAAGAGCAGAAACTGAGAAGAGCTATTTTCAAAGTGGCAGGATATAAAAGCAGAAACTCATTTAGGATAGGTTTAAGAAAGAATGGGAGGAGAGGAATAAGAGAGTGAATATAAACAATTGTAATGAGTAGCTAAGAACTTGAGCAGTAGCAGGAGGAGAAAGTAGGGTCAAGCGGAGAGGGGTTTTTTTGTTTGTGTGTTTAAAGGCGAGAAATAACAAATGATAATACATGAGTGAATTATTCACATCTTTGAATACGTGTGAGGGAGTGAGACCTAGTGAACAAGTCAAAGGGCTGTCTTTAGGAACCTGGACAACTCATCTATAGTAACAGAAGGAAAGGCAGAGAACATCTGGGTATAGAGACCATAGGCAGATGAGGTAGATAAATGTAATGCTAGGTACTTGTGAAAACTCTTGTCTGACTGCCTTGATGGAGAGGAGATGCTGGAAGTTTTGAGAAGAAAGTATGAAACAGTCATCTAGGAAAGTGAACGGATCAAAGAAGTGTGGTACAATTGCTGGGTAGAATTAAGAGTCCATTGCCATTAATTTAAAGTGAGACCAGTCATCATGGTTTTATTATTTTTCTCCAGTCCTATTCAGCTGCAAGAGTAAGATTTACCATGGTTGTAGTTTTGACAAGACAAAGACAGAGGGGTAAAGGAACTAAAGATACATATATGCAAGGGAGTGACGGTGACTGACCTTTGAATTTAAGGTATAAGGAAGAAGTGCGGGACACTAAAGTGAAGAGAATTAGTACTGCAACATTGAATACTTGTGGTGAATGAGTCCTTCTATCCTGCAACTCTGTTATTCTTTGGCTTCTGTGACTTTATCTTCTTTCTTATACTGTACTGATTGACTCTTCACTGATTACACTTTCTCCGGTGGTTCAGTATCTCTGGTAATTTCTTAACGCTAGCTACTCAGCCCTACCTACACTTCCTGGAAAATTCATTCGTTTTCACAGCCTCTGAAAGACCTCAATGGCTTCATTATGTGAGAATTCATTCATAATTCTTTACTGGCACTACAAATTCTTGATGTACCCATGGGTAAATGTATCAATGTGATAATCACTTCTCTTAAAGTGTATCTCAAATATTTCTAAAATGAAAATTACTTTCTATAATCTTACAATTTCTATCACTCCTCCCATTTATTAGTAATCCAAATTCCCAGGATATAAAGTCAAACAACTTTAAGTTGAGAATTGTCTGTATTGCTATTTTTTTCTTTATACCTAAACAAAATCTATCTACCCTCTATTCCTATATCATAATTTCACTTACCATCCTTCAAACTCCATTTCTTCCTTGAAACCTTCCTCTACCATTTTACTTCACAATCCTTTCCTTTAATGAACTGATGTATTACATGCACATAAGTCAGCATCTAGCCATGCACAGTTATATTCTAATCATTTCACTGGCACCATAAGGCAGAATCTTATCTCATTAATTTTTTTAATTAATTTAAAAAATCTCCCTATAATACCTAACACAACGGTGGTCATATGGTTACCAGGTTAAACTAAAATGTAAACAAGTGGGAAACTGCTATAAAAAGTATTAGATGAAAAACGCAAGGCCTTAGGCAATCAAACACTAGGTTAAAGTGTGTAAAATCTGGATGCTGAGGAAGTCATAAGCGAACATAAATCAAGTGATCTGAAAACCATGATCTTCACATGTTAAGCTTATACTGGTAATGTCATGGTTTTTTTTTAATTAGAAAGGGAATCACATTTTAACAGAGACTTATCAGTCAAATTCTAGAAAATGCTCCCCCTCTTAATATTCTTATTAAGAAGAACAGAAAAATGAGAGTTGAAGTTTTACACAGAGTAGAAATTTAAAATCCCTGGAAAAATCTAGATAAAATCCAAAACAAATCCATAAAAAGCTAGTAATATTAATAAGTTATTTATCATAATACATGCTGTATAGCTGATGAGAGAGCAAGAAAGATTAAATAATAAAAGCCAGTTGGTATTGTATTTGCACTCAATTAAATAGAATATTGCAACTTTCACTATTGGTTTCTGAAATCACAACTAAAAATTTAATTCTTCATAAAAAATTACTATAAATTGCTATTAAAAACAAACTTTTACTTTCAGCATGCT
>NW_012134970.1:951687-965262 GCF_000956105.1 Propithecus coquereli | reverse complement strand
AGCAAGGTCACAAGATAGAAAATCAATATACAAAAATCAGTTGCATTTCTATATTCTAGCAAAAATGAAATTAAGAAAATTCCATTCAAAATAGCACCACAAAGAATACTAAATAGTAAATTTTTTTTACTTGCAATCTGAATTTTAGGGTATCAGTAATAAATTTTTTAAAAGAAGTACAAGATTGGATTTGTACACTGTTATAAAACATTGCTGAGAGAAAAAGATCTAAATAAATAAACATTCCAAGCTCATGGATCAGCAAACTCAAAATTGTTAATATGACAACTCTCTTCAAATTGATTTGTAGATTCAACAAAACACTTTTCAAAATCCGAATTGACTTTTTTTTTAAAATAAGCTGATCCTAATTTTATAGGAAAATACAAAAGACCTAGAACAGTCAAAACAATTTTAAAAAATCCACAAAGTTGGAAGACTTAAACTATCCAATTTTTAAACTTACTATGAATCTATAGTAATCAAGACAGTATGCTATTAGTATAAAGACAGATCAATGAAGAGAACTGAGAGTCCAGAAAAAAATCCTTATATTAATATTTGATTGATTTTTCACAAACATGCCCAGACAATTCAATGGAACAAAAGATAATCTTGTCAACAAATGATCTTGAAATAATTGGATATCTATATGCAAAAAAAAAAAAAAAGCTGAGACCCATTATCTCACACTATACACAAAAATTAATTCAAATGTATCAAGACCTAAATGTATGGACTGAAACTATAAATCATCTAAAAGAAAATATAAGAGTAAATATTTGTGACCTTGGGTTGGGCAAGGAGTTCTCAGACAACAAAAGCATGAGCTATAAAAGATAAAACTGATAAACTGGGCTTCATAAAAGTTAAAAACTTCCACACTTCTAAAGATATCAACAAGAAAATGAAGACAAGCCACAGAGTGGGAGAAAATCTTACCAAACTGCATATCTGATAGAGCTCTTGTATTCAGAATTTAAATGAACTCTCTCAAGTGAATAAGAAGACAAACAATGTAATTAAAAAATGGGCAAAAAACTTGCCTAGACGTTTCACCAAGAATACACACGAATGGCTTACAAGCACACAGAAAATGTGCTCAACATCATTAGTCATTAGGGATATGCTAATTAAAACCACAAAGAGATAATCATGACAAACCCACTAAATTGGTTATAATAAAAAAGACAGACAGTATAATGTGTTGGTGAGGATGTGGAGAAACTGAAACCCTTATACGCTGCTGGTAGAGATGTAAAATGGTATAGCCAGTTTGGAAGACAGTGTAGCAGTTTCTTAAAAGTTAATTTATCATACAACCCAGCAATTCCATTCTTAGGAGCCTACCCAAAAGAAACAAAAATGTTTGTCCATACAATGATTTATCCATGAATGCTCAAAGAAGTATTATTCATAAAAGTCAAAAACTGGAAATGATACAAGTGTCTATCAACTGGTGTGTGGATAAACAAAATATGCTATATCAATACAATGAACTACCATTCAACAATAAAAAGGAACAAAATACTGATACATGCTATGGCCATGGATGAACACAAAACATGCTAAATGAAGAAAGCCAGATGCAAAAGACTACATACAGTGTGATTCCTTTTAGATAAAATGTATAGAAACAGAAAGTAGATCAGTAGTTACCTGAGGCTGGGGAGGGGATACGGGAGTTGGAAACTGACTACAAAATAGGCTTGAGCAAAATTTGGGGAGTGATGGAAAGGTTCTAAAAAGCTGGAAACCATTGAATTATATACTCATAATAGATGAACTTTGTATTACGTAAATTATACCTCAGTGAAGTTGTAATCAATCTCCTTTACCTCTAAACATTTCTCTTCAGTTTCTCAGTTTTTTCCTTAAAAAATATAAATATATATAATACGAAATTTATTGTACACAAGTCATATACAGTACTAACAATTTATGGGAATCCAAAAACAAATACTGTGATTTGGTTGTATTAATTAGCTCTAATTTGCACTTGACTAATATTCTTGAGAGGAATGAGGAAAGCAATCATTTTATTTAAGCAAGCTCACTATCACCTGCATGTAGCTAAAGACTATTTCACTTACCCTAGAATGACATTCAAATAATTATCCTGTTTTGAATAGAATCATTGATATACAAGAGTAGAAAGTTATCTTGCAAATAATCTAGTCCAATCCCTTTGTTTTACAGATTAAGATGAAGTAAAAAAATGAAATGACATGTCCCAAGATCACACCTTCAAAGTTAGCTACAAAGCTTCCCAGTCTCCTGACTCTCCTGTCCTTTCTGTGCAGTGAATATGGTTTTATTGAAAGAAGTGGTAGAAGATTATAAAAAATAAGCACAGGGAAAATACCTAGGCAAAAGCTAAGCAGATAATTAATTTTTCATCCCATGAACAAATTTCTTGTGACCCCAAACTGTTGGTTCCTTTCATATTCTACAAAAAGGGCGGGGGTTAAAGAGCCTTTTACACAATTATTATCTCACTCAATACTCAAAACATTCTCATGAAGAATTACATTATTAATAACTGGAGAAACTGAGGTTCAAAATAATTCTTGCCATACTTACAAAGCCTGTAAATGACTGAGCCAGAATTTTAAAAATTAAATGCATTTGCCTTTTGTGCCCACTTCTTTCATATACTTTAAAGCAGTAGTCTCCAAAACATTCCTTTCCATAAATATTGTTTGTGCTTACACCTCCAATATATATGTTCACTGTAAAGGTCACAAAATAGACATTTTAAAAGTTAAGTCTAAAAGTTTTAATTTCTTTTCCACAATGAGTTAAATTATTTTACATACTCTCCAATCTCACCCTGCTACATCTTTTTCAGTACACATACACTTTGGAAACCATTATTCTAAATACTACTATTTTTCCAGAATTGAGTATCATCCCTCCTTTGTAATTTTCTTGACATATTACCCTCACGTAAAAGCTTTCACGCCTACATTTCTAATTCCATCAATTCCTATATTAAACTTGAGTTTTGCTATTATTATGTTCTTCTATTTCTAGGTTCTTGAAATTGGAAATATATCTACTTAAAATCTCAAATAGCTCTGTCAATAAAGCTGGGCATTTTTACTTAAAATCAGAGGTTTTTTTTTAATGAATAGTATGAAGAACTGAAAACTATGTTTCTGATAGACAAAGTTTTCTGTCAAAATGTTTATAATGCTTAGGTAGGAAAAACAAATTTATGCAGGGAAAAAAAGGAAATATTTTCACATTACGAAAATCAGCTTTTTAATGTAAGGATTCTCTGAACCTCACAGAAAGTGAAATTTGTTCTTTGAGTTCAATAAAAATCCTTGAGACAGTTGTTGATCAGTTTATATGAAACCGCATTGTAGTATATGCTTCACTAGAATTCAAAAAACCTACGTTATACTTCAACAGAAGTATGTCGTAAGATGTTTTATCTAGTTTACAATGCTTAACTATATCTATCTGTCTTTGGATTATCTCTTACCAACATAAAGTACAACCAAATTATAAAGTAAAATCTTGTTTCTCAAATTTAGCTTTTGCTGTCCAATTCCTTCCAGATGTTAGAATCTTTCTCCTACCTAATCAAACTGTTCTCTTACAAATTAACACACAGCCACTTTATCCTAAACCAGTGTTTCCTCAGACTGTGAGACCTACAGGATACCTATCACACTAATAAGGCTTCTTAAGCCAGTGTTTCTTAATGGTTTATCTAAGATTCCAATTCCCCCAATCCCAACCAGTTATCACCTCCTTGGGAGTGGCACTGACCCCACTGAAATTAGATGTGCTAAACTATCTTTCAAAAAACTTTACATTATAAAGTTAGAGATGCCTATTTTTTAAAATAATTTGATAAACTGAAGATAAAGAAAAGAAAGCTGATTATCATTAAGAACTTTCAACTTTCCATCCTCCTAAATGAATTCCTGTAGTATTTTCAAAACACAGAAGAGACAAAAGCGAAGTTGGAAAGAAAGAACTTGAGTTGGTGGAGACAGACATCCAAAGAAGGACTAGAAACCACAATGAACTTAGTGATTATAACATAATAATATTTGGTGCTAACTTTACAGAAGACTAACTCAAGACAATCACATCTAGTGAAAGGGAGGAAGGGAAAGGAAGAAATCACTGAGGAAGTTCTTAAAGCTGAAACCACTGATTTTCAGACTACCTATCCCTAGGTGGCCTAACCACTTGACTCCAACAATGCTATTTCTGCATGTACAATAGGAAACAACATTGCTTATAATACAGTGTTAATTTATTTCAGATAATTTTTATTTGGTTTATTACTATATGTAATTATTTCTTTAATACTTATCAGATGTTTCCACACAGATTTTCACAGGCAACTTCAATTATAATAGTGGTCTCCAACCTGATTATCTTGTTCTATCTATTCTATTTTTAAAACCACTGTTTTAGTTATTCTTCAATAATCCTGATTTGTTTAGGCAATCTCATGCTACTTCTATTTCTACTGTGCATTTCTATTTCTGCATTTATAACACACTGTAATTATTTATAAAATTCTGGGTTTCATATTAGATTATGAACTGCTTGATGACAAAGACATTATCACTTATTTTTATATTCCCAATGCCTACCACATGCCAGGAAGTTTTACATGACAAACAAATGTTATGTTGAACTGAACCAGTGGCCTGCTAAGCACTGTACCACACACATATATAATGCACAACCAAACTGACTTTTGAGAAAGGCTTTTTCTAATTTTCTCAGGATTACCTGACCAAGAAAAGCTCTTTTCCTTGAGTTTGTGTTTAGAGTTCACAATGCTTGAGACATAGACACGTACAAATATTACAAAATGACTGAAAGGATAGAAAGAAAGTGGCAATCTGGAGACTGAATGTCCAAAGCACCAACTCCACTTGAAGAATGCAGGTCATGTGGCCAGATCTTTAAGTGTTCAAGAGAAGCTGGAAATTTGCTCTTCCTCCTTCTTTTTTTCCTTTTTAATATGGCTTCTTGATTTAAAATCTTGGCCACTTTCTCCCCCTACCCCTTCTTTTTTTTTTTTTTAAAGTCTGCACAGGCCAAGGAAAACAAATCTGCAGGATTGGTTTGGCCTGTAGGGCATCAGTTTGTGACCTCTGAAAAGAACGCAACTTCTTTAACCAGTCACTAGTGACAGATTATTTAGCTTGGTTCAAGGAATCTAAACACTGCTTTGATTTTTAAAATTTATTTTTTGCCTCCTTCTTCAGGCTCATATTCTTGCAACTCCTATGACTTAATATGATGCTACCATATATTTCACCATTCTTTTAGTTCAAGAGTCTTTTTTCTGCTTCACTGCCTTTATAAGCCTTTGGCCTGGAAAGCTACCCACTTCCTCAAGTATAAACTTCCCCTCCTTCAAACCGTCAAACTGGACAATTCCTACCCTGGTCTGTGCCTCAAGAAAGCATTCTATGATCTTTCTTAGACTAGATTAAGTACTCTATTAAACATATTTTTAAGTATAATGAAATAACCATTTCTGTAACCAGTTGTTTAATATTAATAACTACTTCGCTTCCTGTACTTCAAGTTCTAAAGGGCAGAAAATGGGTATATCTTGTTTACTACTATATTCCACTCAAGCATGGCATATAACAGGTATCAATAAATATATGAAGGAAGGAATAAAAGCTAATTTTTATTATCATACAAAAAAGAATACACTGAAAGATAGTAAAATTTGAACTCTTTACCTGAGACCAAAGGGGAAATTTTCACTTAAAAAAAGAATATCCTTTATTTGAATTTATTATGTATATGTATATCTCTCTTTATTGAGCTTGTTAACTACTCTATTCAATACCTCTATGTCCCTATTGTGTAAGATCTGTCTAATACTGAAAATGTATTAAATCTCCCACTATATAACTGTATTTTGTCAAGTTGAATTTACAATTGAAATATCTTTTCCTTTATATATTTAGCTATTTGGTTCATAAAAATTTTGCCCATTGTATTTTCTTGACATACTTTACCTTTTATTAACCTATTTTTCCTGTATATTTTTATTTTACCTGATTCAGTATTTTTAACCTTAAATACTACCCTGTCTGGCATTAATACTGCCATTCCTTTTTTGCCTTTTTCAACTTTTTTTCAACACCCTTGGCCTAAGTCTTTAATTTCATTTCCTCAACCACTTTACTTCTTTTTTCTCCCTTGGTGATTACCCTGTCTCAAGGATTTTAAACACTATATATGTTAATGCCTCCAGCCTGGACCTCTCTCCTGAATTCAAGACTGGTATATCCAACTGCCTACTTGCCATCTCCATTTGCAATGTCTAACAACCCTCTCAAACTAAAATATTTCGAAAATGAGTACCTTATATTAATTGATCTTCTTCACAGCAGCTCCTTGTGCAATATTCCCCCATTTTGACTAAAGACAACTCATTCTTTAAGTTGCTCTGGCTAAAAATCTTGTTACCATCCTTATCCTATCTTTCTTACCCTACTTTTGGATCATAAGCCTCTACCTTCAAAATATATCTGAAATTCAACCATTTTGGGCCATCATTCTCCCTCACAGCCTCTTAATTGGTCTTTTCTATCCTTGCCACTCCTTGGTAGTTTTTAACACAGAAGTCACCAATTTTATTAAAATATAAGTTGGATCATGTCACTCTTCTCAAAATCCTTCAATGATTTCCTTTCTCATTCAGAATAAAAACCGAAATCCTCAAAATGATCTATAATGCTTAAATACGAATTATAAAATTTTTAAACAAAAATCTGCCTTGATCATCTTTTCTCCTCTCAGTAAAACATAAGCCTGTATCTTATTTTAGAAAATGTTATTTATAATATTTAAGTGTCACATAAATTTATGAGAAAAGATAAAACATTAGCTAAAGCTAAGAAATAATAGTGAGACTTCACCTCTAAAAAAATTTTTTAAATTAGCTGGGCATGGTGGCAGGCACCTGTCTACCTACTAGGGAAAGCTGAGGCAGGAGGATTGCTTGAGTCCAAGAGTTCAAGGCTGCAGTGAGCTATGATCACACCAATGTACTCCAACAGCCTGGGCAACAGAGTGAGAACTTGTCTCTGAAAGGAAAGATAAAGAAACGAAAGGAAAGGAAATAAAATAAATGAAGCAGAGGATTCTTTGTCTTTTCCCAGATCACATACACCGATAATTCTTGAACTCAATACATGTGAGATGTAAGCATATGGTATTTTACTTTAATCATAAAACAAATATTAGAGGGAGAATATACATATTTACAGGAAAAAGGATTTATAGTTCTAACAAAACAAACTTCTCTCAAATCAAACCAATAAACATTTTGGTTGAGTTCCAGGAAAAGAACAACCCCAGTTACAGCTGCTCTGATTTTAACAATTGTTTAAATTTGTTCGTGGAAGAAAATACATGAAACTGTTTGCCCTCTCTACTACCAGTTTATTTTTCGCTTTAATTTACACAATCTAAAATAATTGGTGTAATTCACTGCGGCAGATTAAAAACAGCCACAAATTCTTTGCTAGTCCTCATATTGAGGTAAAGTCTAATTTCACTCCTTTTGAATCTAGGCTGATCTTTGTGACGTACATGACAAATAAAATGCAACAGAAATGACGTTCTGAGATTTCCAAGACGGCTTGCACCAAGCACGTTACAATACTTTCTGAACCACCATGTTAAATGTCAGACTATCATGAAACAGCCATGCTGGCGATTCTGTGTGCAGATATTCCAGCTGATGTCTCCGTTGAACCTTCTGGCCATCTCCGTCAAGGTGGCACTCATGTGGGTAATGCCATCCTCAACCAGTCAGGCCAGCCCATCTACCACCTGAATATCTCCAAGTAACCTCCATCATTACCACATGAACAAAGCCATGCCCTGCCTAAATTCCTGACCTACATAATCATGAGATAAGAAAATGGTTGCTATTTTAAATCACACTAAATTCTGGGGGTAGTTTGTTACACAGCAGTACATAACTGGAATACTCAGTAACACTTTTACCAAACTGGCAAAAAAGAAGTTCTCAGAGATGCATTTACATAGTGCTCAAAAGTGTTAAGGGGTTCTTGGAATGAACCAAAGGGAATAAGTCAGGAAATATGTTTATTTTCATACTCAGGATGGTAAGGCCAGGGGAATAAGGAAGCTATTAAAGTAAGTCATTGATGAATTGGACTTGGGAATGGGTACGAGAATGAGAGTATCTATAAAGGATACCTAGCAAAATGAAGAAAGCAGGAGATTAAAACAAATCTATGACCTAGAAGTCTGAGAGAAGGGTATGAAGTACTGTGTTCTTAGTTTATTTGGACAGAATAAAAAACAAAAGCAGGAAATGTGAGTGGAACATAGAAAAACGAACAGACAACTGGAACCTTAAGTTATGTTTGATGTACATACATTCTCTTAGCTCAGCTGCAAGAATAGCCTTCAAACAACAGGCAACAGTGGCAAAAACAGAGGTTTTTAAGTGTAATTCCATCACTTACCAGTTGAATGACTGTAGGTTATTTACTTAGCCTCTTTGAAGGTTTCCTTCAACATAAAGTGAGGATAACAGTACTCACCTCACAGTTACTCTAAAGACTAATGAGGTAATGTATGTAAAATAAATGTAGAAGACATTCAATAAATATTAATAGTTTGGGGATATAATATGATACAGTAGAAAAAAGTATTTTAAAATATTATTACTATCAATACAATTAATAAATAGCATCATTCCCTGAGTACCTTCTATATGCCAGGCATTCTGCTGTATTACTTTATATAAATGTTAACCTTCACTAGATTCTTGCCAGACAGATATTAATCTCCCCATTCTACACTTATGAAATACCTGCACAGGTAGACAAAGCAACTGTTTAGTATCATTGTAAAATACTTTCCTTTAAAAAATGCAATTACTGTCTCTAAACCTGATGATATTAAGGATGTAAGATATATAAAATTATACTAACAAAGATATTAATATAACAGATGTAAGCAAAGAAAAAGGCCTTTGGTAGAGATGCCCAGGAAAATCATAGAAAATAAAAGCAAAACAAAAACATCTGGAGGACGGATAGGCAAAGGAAATCTTGAAAGAGAATATGAGATATGAGAATCTAAGGAGAAATCTATTTCATGTATTAGACAGACTGGAGATTTTCTGTTATTGTTGACATTAACCAGCTGCTTTACATTCTTATCATTTAATTTTCATGGTAATCTTGCAAAGTAGGTACTATTCATTTCATCAAAAATTTACTGAGCCCCTACTAGGTACTAGACATTGTAGATACAACCATACACAAGACAACACGATGTTCCCGTCCTAACCGGCTTGCAGGCTATTGTAGAAATGGAAGTCTTTTCAAAGTAAAGTAATTTGTCTAAGTTCACACAGCTAATAAGGGTTAAAGTCAGAATATGGATTCAAATCTTTCTCTAAACTCGTGCTCTTAACCACGACATTTATTGCCTCAAAATAAAAAAAAAATAATAAAAAATTCTGTAATCCTGACAAGCTACACAACTATTAATGAACTTACATAAAACTTTCTCAAGAAATATTTTAAAAACACAATATTTAAATACTTTATTAATGATCGATAAATATTTTATTAAATAATTTAATATTCCATGTTAACTGCAGTTGTAACACTTAAAGAGGAAAATAGTTGTTATCCAAAATTACCAGCTATAGTCATAGAGTTCTATGTTATCTACTTTGAGTAATCACTTAAGCAATCGTATTAACAAATTTAAAAATCCTAAAGATGTAATAATAATAGATCTTTGTGGAAAGCAAAAAATGTGAGTGGACAAATTATAACAATGCCATCTATAGGACAATTAGTAGAATACAGACAACTAACTTGGAACTTGCAAACATAACTCTTAACCACCTTCACTAGGAATTTATTTAGAATGGATATTAATCATCAATAAAACATTAAAAATTGGATCTTGTTCTACTCATTTATGAGACTAGAAATTGCCAGGACTCAATTCGTAATTTTTATATACTATTATATATGAACTTTCTACAAACAGTAGTGAATATTTTCACAGCCTAGGGGTGTTAACTGGGTCTGATCACTAATTAATTTATTATCTCCTTAGACTCTCATTCAAGCCAATCAGTTGGTATCTAACTCAGACATTACATAGAAAGCCAAAACAGGTCAAAACTTACTCCTGTGCCTGCAGAAAAAGCTTCCCCAGACACAAAATTTTATAAGAGTATTTTTACCATACTATCTAAATTTTAATGTAATATAACCAAATACCACATAATGTTTCAGGTCATAGAAAGGAGAATGAATATGAAAGTGAGAAATTGGTTAATTTCCATAAAGACCTTGATAACTATTGTTTAACAACTAATTACCAACATTCAAAGTTATCCTACTTACCAGATAAAGAAATAACAATGTCTTCAACTTATTCATAAAAGTAAAATTTATTACCTCAGAGAATAACATCACTGGCCCACAGAAGCCAGATTTAATTGGTTTAGTTACAACAAATCTTTTCATTTCATGTATTTTTCTTTGTCTACAGAGATATTACTGGGAAGTACCTAAAAGTACTTAAAGGTGCTGGAAAAGAAATCTGTAGTTCAAATCAGTCACACTTTAAAATTCCCTTTATCAAAACTAGGGTAAGGAAAGGTTAACCAATTTTCTAACGGTTTGCTTTCTGGTATTTATTTTCTCAATAAAATTGCCATGGTACATAAAATTATCAAGTCCTGGCACAACGATCACATCAGATAAGTTAGGTGATTTATGAATAAAACAAGTAAATGAACCTCAGAGAGACTGTTACTGACCAACTTCATAAAATGAGTAAGTAGGAAAGTCAAATTCAGGACTTTCTGGAATAAAACCCACGCTCTGTAATGCCAAATACCACAGTCAGACAGCCAGAATGATCCCTGAAAAATGAGTATCCAGTATGCTTGATATTTCCCACATTTCATACTATGTTAAAAGTATATTTAACGTCGGGTGCGGTGGCTCACGCCTGTAATCCTAGCACTCTGGGAGGCCGAGGTGGGCGGATGGCTCAAGGTCAGGAGTTCGAGACCAGCCTGAGCAAGAGCGAGACCCCGTCTCTACTGAAAAATAGAAAGAAATGATCTGGACAACTAAAAATACATATAGAGAGAAAAAATTAGCCGGGCATGGTGGCGCATGCCTGTAGTCCCAGCTACTCGGGAGGCTGAGGCAGAAGGATTGCTTGAGCCCAGGAGTTTGAGGTTGCTGTGAGCTAGGCTAACGCCACGGCACTCACTCTAGCCCGGGCAACAGAGCGAGACTCTGTCTCAAAAAAAAAACAAAAAAAAAGTATATTTAATAATGACCAAAGGAAAACTGAACCCCAGTTTTGTTTTATACATAGTTCCTATGGACTCAAAAATTCATTTCTATGAATATATTCCCAAATTGGGTAACCTTAGATGAGATTTTACCTATACTATGACTAGCACGATTTAGGGTAAGAGACAAGAGTACAGATTAAATTATAATAAAACTCTAATTTTTAAGAAATGGGTCAAAATCTGAGGTCATTATACAAAAAATAAGGGGGTGGGAAATGGGCAGTAATAGAAACAGGTAATATACAAGTACTACATTGTGGAAAATGTATTTCAACAGTAAAAGATTAATCATTTCTTGTTCCCCCTTATTAATGAATTATGATTTATCAAAACTCAATATAATAAAAAGTTTCAAAGCACCAATCAATTCTGTGTTGGTCACACTGACTTTGGAAAACTGGTATTTTCATTAAAATAGCTTTATAAAATATAGGACTTTACAGTAAACTAATTCTCTTTTACCTAACTGAAGGCAAACTAAAATCCTGGCTACTTTTTCTTGTGAGCTACAAAATTGGGAAAGTAGTGACAATACGGACTTACCCTGACAAATTCCCTAGTCCTAAATCATCACTTCTGATTCTGACTTACCAAGAACATAAACTTAAAAAAAAAGAATCCTGAGAAAAACAATTAATTTTTTCATGAGATAGTGAAGGCAGCAGGCACAGTATTACAAGACAACAGTTCACATGAAGAGTGTACATTTTATTTGGCTTTAGTGTAACTAGTATAACAGGATAAATATGTCACCAGACTAATTTTGCTAGTTTTAAGTTTTTAGCCTAGATTTTTACATCACTCGCTCTATTTTCAAAATAGTACTCAAACCAGAAACAATATGTACTCATGGAAATGTCAGTAATGGTTTTTATAGGAGATGAAATTTTACTTTTCCACGTATGTATAATATATTTCAGGTCTGGGTACAAATGTGATACAGGATGAATTTCTCTTGGTGGGTATGGATGAGTGGAGAGAGACTAAAAATTTAGCTAAGAGAGTTAGATTGTATTATTTAGTATTGAGGAGAAAACAAGGTAAACTGAAACATTTTTTTGAAGATAAGTAAACCTGACCCACAGTAAAATGTAATTTATAGTAAGACTCTGAATGACAAGATAAAAATAGCAAAGAGCAAAAGGTAACTGCAGCAGCCAAAGCAGAAAACATGAGTGGAGAAGAAACTGGCTACTACAGTGGCATATAGAGAGGAAGTTGAGGAGTACAGATCTCTATTTCTGAGAGCAGGTATGATTCAAACATTTCACAAATTTCTGAAAACTTGTCAGTGAAGTATTTTTAAGATGAGAGCAGCTCAGAGGTAGTCTCTGAAAGGACTGATTGTTAAGAAACAAACAAAAAGATGTAAGGGCCCGGATACAGGTTAAAAATGCCACTTAAAGTTTACAAGGTAGCCAAGCTACTGAGATGAGGAGTACAGCAGTGGTGGTGGTCATGGCAACAGGCAACACTCTTCTTTGCTTAAAGACAATTATAAAATTATCCAATTTTAATAGCCACTAGTAGCAAAGAACATAATATGCCATGTCCATTTTTCAGAATTAATATGAAACAGTCTAATTATTATCATTTGAGAAGATTGTTTCTTGTTCTACATTAATGTACTATTATTATCAGAAAAGAGTATCAGTCATTAGATTCCAGAGTTCAGCCTACTAAAAAATTAAAGCATCAACTTTAAACTTATACAGTCAAATATCAGAAGTCAAGAACGACATGTGTCCTAAAGCAATTTGTTCGTTACTTATTCAAGGTCTACTCGTATGATTTCACCATATCTGAATATCATAAGTGTACCATCATTTACTTAATGTTTTTCTTTAAAATGGCTATTTGTTGAAATGCTTAGACAAATTGATAGGATGCTTGTAACAAGTCCTTCTCAAGTAACACAAATCTAAATGTGCTGTAAGTTCTGCCATCATTAATTTATGCTTTTCTAGTCTTTGAAAACATTCGCATTTGTATCACTTGAGAAGTCTTATTTTTAACTTATCTTTTTTAACCATGAAATCAGGGGCGGCCGGGCGCGGTGGCTCACGCCTGTAATCCTAGCACTCTGGGAGGCCGAGACGGGCGGATTGTTTGAGCTCAGGAGTTCGAGACTAGCCTGAGCAAGAGCGAGACCCTATCTCTACTAAAAATAGAAAGAAATTAAT
>NW_012134970.1:940943-951322 GCF_000956105.1 Propithecus coquereli | reverse complement strand
TACAAAAGAAGCTTTAGTGAGTTTCAAATGTTACAACCCATTTTAGAAATCCTAAGATATATTATACTAGAATACCTGCCATTAATTTTAAAAGATAATTTTAAAAGACAACCAAAATAGTTCTATTAAAATCCATAATTTAGCTTATTGAGTCATCTGGTATTGATGGCTACAGATAGCTGTTTGTGTGGTATTTTTAAAATTCTAATGTTGTGAACACTGCAATTAATAAGAATATCTATGTTTCACCAGAGGCTTGTCATCATGAATATGAATCAATTTGCTATGTTATAAAAGAAGTAGAGGATTTGTTCCTTAAGTAAACAAAATACACTTCAAATGAAAAGATCTTGTTTTCCAGTCATGTATTTGCTACACAAAAACTTTTCCTACAAAACTGAAAAAAGCTCCTTTTCTAATGCAATAAGCTCTGTAACCTTCCTCACAGGATGTGTTCAAGATTATGCTTTTCAAACAAGGATTAAAATAAAGTTTACAGAAGCACATCATGAAATAAGAGAAATAAAGATAATGCCAGGCACAGTGGTGGGCACCTGTAGTCCCAGCTACTGCGGAGGCTGAGGCAGGAGGATCACTTGAACACAGGCGTTTGAGGCCAGCTTGGGCAACACAGTGAGACCTCATCTCTATTTAAAAAAAAGGGGGTGGGGGCAGATAAACATAATGTGAGACATAAAAATATTAATAAAACACTCTCACCTGACATATATGGAATGGCTATCTTTTATTCTGAAAATATGTCTTTCCTACTTTACCTTTTGGAATTAAAATGCCCTCTTTTTTATTAAATAATTTTTCAATAATAATGATTTTTTTTAAAAAGTCCTTACTTAGTAGCATAAAAAGCTGGTAATCCTATATTAAAATATAAACAATTGGTAAAATTCATTTAATAAACAAATGCTCTAAAAATTGTGGGCACTTCTGTGCCTTTAGTGAAACAACGCCCTGGCATTTCCAACAAAAAAACCAAAATGAAGAGATGTCTTTTCTTTAGCCAGGTGCTTGCTTGTATTTTTGAAAGTTTCAGTGAAAGTTGTCAGGTCCTTCACAACTAAAGCCATAGTTTAGTAAATAACTGTGAAAATAGGGGTCATATTCTGCCTAACTTATAAGAAAAACAAATTCAAACACCTAATGAACTTGTAATAAAGAGGAAACTTGTCAGAAGGCAATTATCTACTTTTATTAGGAAACTTCAAATTCGGATAAAGTATACTGAGAAAAGGAATTTCACTAACTTTCCTTTTCTTTAGGAAATACATGTATGGAGAAGGAAAGTTTGGAGAAAGAAAGGACTATCACAAATGAAATGATGATTCATTTCCAACTGAGTGCGGTTATTCCACATTTATTTTTCCACTGAAAATAATGATGTGATAATGAAATGGACACCAGATGTGTATTTCCTTTTAGTCTGCATTCTATTAATGATAATAAATTGTTAATAAATTATGAAATATGATTTCGCTGACTTATAAGCTAATAGCTGGATTCTTAGAGTATGAGATACAAATGCCTAAGAATTTCTAGTATGTTCAGTTAGCATTATTTCCACAAAAGATGAAGGTAGCTTTGGAGATCTTTGGGCATGTGTTACAACATATTACTGTGTGATATGATTGATACCATCTTTATATGTAAAAATAAAGTCAGAAATCACTTAAAAGAGACTTACGAAATGAGTGGCTATCTTTAAAAAATCCTCTCCTGAATATAACTGAACAAAAGTTAAGGAAAGTTACTGAGCTAAGAAGGTTGTTTCAAGCATATAAAGCTTTACACATTCTTAATATTAAAATGTAATTCTCTTTCACTCTACAGTTATCATACAGCTTTGGTATTTTTTTCATAATGGTACGGTTTTGAGAACAAAACTCCCATCAGGAATTACTGGAACGTAAATGACTATTGAACCTGTACTGACCTGAGAACTACGTCTAATAAGAGCTTTTGGCTTACAATTTACCTAATTCAATAAAAAGAAGTATGTAGGAAGGGCTGGTACAGGGATCAAGTCAAGTGAGGAATCTGGTTAACTGAATTTGTCTATAATCAGAACAAACATCCTAAAATTAAGTGGTATTCAAAAGCATGTTTTCTGTTGTTTGTAGTTTTATTAAAACTTTTAATATTAGAAATTAATTTAGTGTCATATCTCAGAGACATAAATGTTACTAAAGTTTACATAGGTTTAATCAACCTGTGTAGACATTTCAAATGTGTTTAAGATAAACCACCACAATGTAGAACATTTTGGACATTTGTTTAGAAATATACTAGAATTTATATCTCTGAGAAATGCTTAACAAACAAAATGCCCAAGAATAAGGGAATAACTATACACGGGGTTATATATAAGGGGCTGACAGACCACACTATGAAAAACACTACCCTAATGCTATTTTTAATATAAATAATGTAAATTTTAAGAAGAAAAGTAAAAACCTGAGGAAAAAAACCCTTTTTAAAAATCTCAAAAATGTTTTAGGTGAAAATAGTATTTAAAAGTAGCTAACCTTAAAATTTAAACAGCAAAGCAAAATCTCAAAACTCTACTAGCATTCCAAATGATATACTCTGTAATTCTGGACAAATCACTTAACTCTCAAATTCAGTTTATGTCTACTACACAGTTTTGAAGGTAATAAATAAAATTGGGTTATGTGAAAAAGAGTCAATACATAAGTAGTAAGCCACTTCATGGCACTAAAGTGATACAGGCTGAATACCCCTTATCCAAAATGCTTGGGACCAGAAGTGTTTCGGATTTCAGGTTTTTTTCAGATTTTGGAATATCTACATATACATAATAAGATATCTTATGGATGGGACCCAAGTCTAAATACAATTAATTTATGTTTCACACACACCTTATGCACATAACCTGGAGGTAATTTTACACATTAGTTTTAATACTTTTGTGAATGAAACAAAGTTTTCACTGTGATCTGTCAGGTATGGAATTTCCCACTTGTGGCATCACATAGGTGGTCAAAAAGTTTTGGATTTGAGAGCACTTTGGATTTTGAATTTTCAGATTAGGGTACTCACCCTGTAAGACTTTTTAATAAGCAGAATTATGGCAACGATGACCATTATCCACAGGTTTAAAGACTACCTACACTATTTATTGAAATGAACTATAATATGTGACAAAGACAAAGGTAAATACTGTTCACCAAATATCCATGTGCTTCCCCTCATATCCTACACTCTTATCAACAGGACTATGTAACTATTAATAGTTCTAGTTAAAAGGCTGTGAATGGAAGTGACCTGTGTGTCATTTCATAACTGAAATGTTTAAGAGTTAATGGAAGACCCTCCAGCTCTTTATTTTCCTGTGGTGGTCACTGTAGAGGCCTATGTTCCAGATGTACAGCTAAACATTGCCAGAAACTCCATAGTTTCTTGGGCTACTGTCTGGAGCAGATTTATTCCCTGAGAAGCTGTTAAGTAATGTGAGCAAGAATAAACCTTGGTTGTGTTAAATCACTGAGATTATAGGGTTAACCTACCCTATTCTGATTAATACAGGGTTTATTAATAAAAGACCATAATAATGACTTATTCTGGTCCATTTACTTAGTAAGTCTGGCTGCAAAGAGAAGGACCCCATGCTAATCTATTTGCTTTACCGTAACACTATTTTGTCTTAACTATTACCCATAATCAATGGAGAAAAGCACAAATATATAATAAATACAATCTTATTCAACCTCTAATATGCTACCATATGCAAAAATATATTAAGAAAACTAGACACTTTTGTAAAAATACATTTTTATATAAAAATCCCTTATGTTAATCACATTTGCTTTATCCCTTCTATACATATTTTTATGTGTGCCAAACCAAATTGAGTTAGCTGTACTATGGCACTTTACCCTAAGAAAAAGACACTCTCCTATATAAATTATCACACTTAAATTTAACATTGATACTATTACCTAATTATACAGTCAATATTCAAATATCCTTAACTGGAAATTTGATAATCCAAGATTAAACAATCAAGGATCAGGATGCATTTGGTTATCACGTCTCTTTTAGTCTGCTTTAACCTAGAACAATTCCCCAACCTATATTTTTAATCTTTTAAGACACTAACAGTTTTGCAATGTTAATGTCAATTCTTCTGCAGTATTCCTCGATTTGGAATGCTTTGATTTCTTTCCCCCTCATAATTAAATCAGGTTGAAAGAGATTATGTTTTTATAATAAAAACAATTACAGAAAGTAAGCCATAACAAATCTTCCTGGCTGGTGCAGACACCAGAGAAAACAGGAAAGAAAGGTTTTTAAAAACACAACATGTTTTCTAGTACAAACACTAGTCACTCTTACTTTGAACCTATATGCTGATGACTCTCAGCCTTGACCTCTCCCTAAACCTGAGACTTATACAACCAACTGCTGGACATCGACTGCCTGTCCTACAGACAACTCAACTTCAACACGTTCAAAACATGCTGCTACTCTCCCTCCTCCCACATTCCTTCTCTAACTTAAGTATCAGCACTTGGTATCTCTAAAGCCTACTCAAGACACTTCCCTTTGCCTTACCCCACATCAAATAAGGTGCCAAGAAGCCTACCAATTCTATCTGTATTTCTTAAAATTAATTCTCTTCTATCCTACCATATTCTTTGTTCTAAGATCTTAGGATTTCTTCTTTCCTAGACTCTTGCCATAGCCTAACTGGGCTCCCATCTTTCAGTGTTACTATCTCTAAGATAGCTTATTCATTATATCAGACTAATTTCTTTAAAACACAAATATGATCAAATGACTCCCCTCTTAAAAATTCTTCAATGGTTCCCCTTCAGTAAAGTCAGAATAAATTCAAACTCTTTGCATTGCCTACAAGGGTTTATGAAGTTCATTGCCTACCTATATCTCCACTCACTTCTAGACCTGCACTTGATGCTGCTTCTTCAGTACATTGTTTTCCTAACTTGAGTCACTGGATATCGCCTTTATAATTTTTTGCTAATTTTCCTCTGGGGCAAAAGACATTTCAAAGGTGCAGAAGAACAACATTTGAAGTTCATTAATTTTTTCCTATGTAAACTTCACAATTAATCATTTGATCAGGAAATATGTGCTTGATCAAATCTGCTGAGCCTCCATACTATCTGCAAGATGTTGTATTAAGTACTGTGAGAATACAAGAGATGTTAGATATATACTCTGCTCCAGGAGGAGTTTCCAGGATACAATGTAGATTTTATTTTTTTAAAGGCACACACATCATTACAGTACAAGGTAGAAAAGTATAAGGGTCATAAACAAGATCCAAGTAAGATCAGAGGAGGGATATATTATTTCTGAATAGGAAAAGCTTGAAGGAAATAAGAGAAGATTTCTTAGAAGTAGTGGCAATTGTTAGTCTTAAAAGAATAATGAAATATTTGTGCATGAGTGTGAAGGAAATAATCATAGTTATTGCCAATTCACCTTCTTTAAAATAACTATTCTAAATTAGTTTTCTGCCCCTACACACAAAGAATATGACACATTCCTTTAGTAATTATGGCTCATTAAAACTGATTCTCAAAGGGAAAAAGGTAGTAAGTGGGATGCCATCTCAGAATATGGTGAGTGTCGTTTAGCAAAAATGCTCTCCAGGTCGTACATCCTCCCGACTACCTCCTCCAAATGTGAAACTGCTTTCAAGGGGATACCTTATTAACTGACTGATTTCTAGCAAGTTTCTCCAGATTTCTACAGTCTTCATTCATAATGCCAGTCTAACCATAAACCAAAATAATCTTTTTTTCTCTTAGTTCAACTGAGAATTTCTCAAAGGGAAGATGAAAAACATCAAAAGAATAAAATAACCTAAAACTTACAGATATTAGAAAAAGAACAGACATGCTTACTCATTACAGAATTCCTACCATAAAACACAATTCACTATGCAGGTTCCTCTCATAAATATATCCATTTTAAATCTTGGCTACAACCTCTTTTGCTAGTTTTGTTAACACTTTCCCCTCCTAGTAGAGTTGGGTCAGTATGCAAGCCTATATAATTATTTAGCGATAAGTCACCAGGACTGAAACCCAGTAGTATTAGCTCTTATATCTCTCTTTACCTTTTCTCCCCACTATTAAAACAAGATAAAATAATTTCTTTATAGAGTGAAAAGGTACAAACTGCTAAAGCAACATTTTCACTGGGGTATACAGTCCACAGCTGTAAATGTGTAAAACGAAACTGCTTCTTCAAGAACATTCAAGATGAGAGTACTAATCCTGACTATCATATGCGACACTGTTTAGCATGGAAATGGGAGCAGGCTGAAGCTGAAGGAGATCAGTTTCACAGGATATTGTAATAATCTAGGCATAAAATAATGAGGATAGTAACTAGGGTAAAGGCAATAAGAACAACAAAGGTATATGAGAAAGATGTGCAGTCTGGATTCAACAAATGAAGCAAAGACGACATGGGAGGAAAGAGGGAAATAGTCAAAACATGAGAAATTATAAGCCTATGGTGGCATGAAGATAGTGCAGCTTATTGTATCATTAGTTACTAGATCTTTTTCAAAATAATTGTTGATAGAGATTCAAAAGGTAGGCTTTTCTATTAATAGCTATTGGGTAGTCTAAAGGAGAAAATGAAGGAAAATGATTGGGGGCCGGGGAACTGTGTGCTAGAAGAGCAAAGAAAGTATAATTGTCCCCTTCTCAACCTTTGAAATTGTTGGTTCTATTTTTTGTTTAAACTATATAAGAAATCATCTTCCAGGCCTTACACATACACACATGCACAAGCATACAAACACATTTTATTTCAAAACTGAGATCTTACTAATCATACTGTTCCTTATTTTTTTCTTTTAATAATACAAGGTGTCCCAAAAGTCACCATACATAGGAAAATGAGAAACTAGTTAAATGTACCTTTATTTACAAAATATTCATTACAAAATTTTAGAAAATTTTTCCTTTGTATGGAGATTTTTGGGACACCCTGTATATTATTTGTTAAAAATTTATCCAGGATATAGAGTCCTACTTCCTTTTTAAAAATAGATGTATAGTATGTACCATTTAACCATGTATTATTTAACCATTTCCCCATTCATATCCACTTAGGTGGGTGGGATTTTATTGTTGGTTAGTTGGTTTTCTTTCTTCAATGTTTATTTATATTTATGTTTTCTATTACCAATAATAATACTGCAAATGAATACCCTACTACATGGATTTTATGCCCTCCAAGATTTCTATAGGCTAGATTGCTAGAAGTGAGGTTAATGAGAAATGTGCATTTTAAATTTTGATTGAAACAAAAGCGAAAAATTACCCTTCAAAAAGATTGTAGCAAGTTCTCTGCTGAATTTCTAAATTATCAGTCTTGAAATGAAAAATGAAGACCCAAAGACTTTACGTTAGTTTCCCTAATACACTCAACCCTAATCCTTTTTATTCATGTCCAATGTGAAGCTTTCACCTAAACATCATGATATGAAATTAACCTATTTAAGAGCTAACTGGCATTCTTCAAGGGACTAGACCAACTCTCAAAAGAAGGCAGTACATGCTCATCAACCTCATGAAAACTGCGAAGGCATTTTTGATACTCAATACCTGAGGGTTGCACAACTGGTAATATTGAGTGGGACACAAAACCACAGAGCAGTCCAGCACAATAAATGTCTTGCCCAAAATGCCAAGAGCACTCACCCGGCCTTGCTGGGAAACACTGAACTAGATATTAGGTATGTTGTTGGTTTCAGTTGTAAGAAATCTGGAAAGTCAATAAAGTTCAAGTGGGGACAAACAATTTCAGGGCAGGATACACATAAAATAGCTCTGTAAAGTACCTGCAATATTATATGTTACTATTCCTTTACCTTGTTCCTTAGGTAAGGCTTCAAGTTTCTAAAGAACCTGTATCTGACTGATTATTTCTGAAATTCTCTGCTTAAACTTTTTACTATTGTGGCTTACTGGTACAGATCATTTGTCTTTTTACTTTCCAAGATTTAATGCACATGTTTGGCAGTGGCTGCACTATTTTGGATGCAACCTTGGACACTGAAGAGAAGAACTGAAATCAGAACTTACAAATTTTTTTTGACGCCTAAAGTTCTCCAGTCATTTCTGAAATACTATCTTTAAACCTTTCTATTTCTTAAAATCATAATTTCCTTGTGGTCCCAATTCCATGTTCCTTGTATAACACCTGGACAATAATCATACCACATACAAGGTAAGCTCCATAAACTGTGAATAAATGGTTGACTTTAGTACTAGGAAAAGTTAAAAACAAATCACAATAAAGACTGGTTTCTGATTTAGGAAGATTCTATAGGAAACAGCCTGAAGAGAGCCAAAAACATAAGAACAAACATCTATAATAAGTAAAATGTGGTTCACTTACTTGATACAGGGCTATCATACACAAAGTTAACTTAGACATATTTGATTTTATTTTAGTTAAAAAGAGTTTGTAAGATTATAGAATTTTTAAGCAAACACTGTAGCACTCTGTAATCTCATCTCTTTACCCCTAAATAAGAATGATTTTTCTTTCGAAAGACTGCCTTTCAAGCATGTAAACATGTTACACAGTGACAGTTGGAGTGTGTGTAATATTTTTGTATTCTACCGCCATCATATTAAGTATTAATGAATCTTTTATGTTAACCATATTGCCTTTCAAAAGAATGCATAATGCCACCACAAATGAATAAAGATACTGGTTTTGCTCTGCCTTATCAGTATTGGTTGTTAGCTCTAGAATACTTCTTTTCAGGAGAGGTAGGTGTCTACTTGGATACATGTAAAATATCTTACCAAAGTTGTTTTTTAGTTTTTTTAATTTTTTTCAATTGTTCATTTACTATTTTGTACTTTCACCTGTGTGAATTATTCTTTGTCCATCTTTCTACTGAAATCTTGACGATTTTCATATGAATTGTAAAGTATTTATTTAGTTTAATTATTGCCTTTTAGACTTGTTCCTCAGAGGCATTTTTGAGAAGACTAGGGCTTTTTTCTTTTATTGCAAAGGTAGTATATGCATATTATAAATATGAATACTTTAGACCGCAGATAAAAGGAGAAAATGCCTATAATCCTGTCACCCTAATGTAACTACTGTATGTTCTGACATTTTCTTCTGGCTTTTTCTGAGCAAATGTATTTTAGTTTCAGTCATATTACTCCCACAATATTTTGTTTTCTTTACTTAAGGTACGAGAATGCATATAATGCTTCTAGAAGTTTTAATTTAAGTTTCTTTTAAAGCTTTAACATTCACTTGGAGTCATAAACCTATAAATAAATAGGATTTTAATCTCTGGTAGCTACATAACTAAAATTTATTTTTCTTCTTTTTGCTTATCTGAATTTTCCATAATGAATATGTATCACAGTCTTGCAGGGGTGTTGTGGGGATTAAATGAGAAAAAGTATATGGGACTCACCTAACAAAATATCTTACAATTATAAGACCAAGAATAGAATGGTTCTTTTTGAATAAAGGCATCAAAACAACTAAAGCTACCTAGGCAAATTTAGCAATCTAGAACCTTGCCAGGAGGGTAACATTACCTTCGAGTTTGTTAGAAATGCAGACTTTCAGACCCTACTCCAGATCTACTGAATCACAATCTGCATTTAACAAGATGCTGAGTGAGCATCTCAGAGCACTGCTTTTTAAACTTGGCTATGTACTTGAATCATCTGGAAACACTAAATAAGTACTGTGGAATCAGAAGTGGAATCCACACCCTATCAGTCACCACCTGTGCAAAGAAATAAATATACCACTGCATTTTTAGGACTACATTGAAAAATACAGTCAAACCTGAAGTTACACTAAAGTATATCTTTGGGGATTGGGAAAAAGAAACTCATTCATATTTCTTGTGGACACATTTTCCCACTGAAGACAGTGCTTTAAAACAACCATTCTCCTAAGCAATATACAGACTAAAGTTCCAGAAAATATTAAAAATCCCCCACTCTTCAATTTGGTACCCTTTTCTCTAAAACTCAGATTTAGAAATCACTAAGTATTAATTTTATCTTCTACTAAAGACTTAGTGAGAAAGATAACTAGACTTTGACAAAATAGAAACTTAAGTTGCAAAGTCAATTAAATTGTTTTATTTGATCAAAACAGATAGTTAATTTAAAGGAAAACTATTAGGGGAAGAGGACAGTATACATTTGATCAAATTTTCACCTCACTTCCTTCTGTAAATCAACAATCTTAAGCTACTAACCAATAAGTAAAATAAAATCTGTTCTAGTAACAGAAATAATTTTTAAAAGGCCATTGTATTAGTACTTTGACAGAAAAAATATATTATCATCCTTAATGAAAAG
>NW_012134970.1:938879-940543 GCF_000956105.1 Propithecus coquereli | reverse complement strand
GAAAATACATTTTAATATATGGCAAATCATGTCTGTTTTTTCTTCCCCATTAACTCAGTTTTCAGAATTTATTTGCTTATTTTTTAGATAAATCTCAGAAACATTATTTTGTCTGCCCAACATCTCACTGAAATTTTTAGTGAAAATATATTACACCAATAAATAATACAGGAATAGGCATCTTCAAAATATTTTCTCTACTTGTCTTTCTTAAAGTTTTGGAGTTTTTGTTATATGTCACACTCTTCATTGATTCAGGAAGAAGAAAAGCACAGGGGAAAACTGCCCCACTTACACATGAAAAACTAAATTTAAGAGGGGCTGTATTTCATTATTCAAGTTCAATTCTGATCTCATAAGCAAATTGTAGGCTTTTCTTCTCAATAACCACGATTAAGTTTTAAATCTCCAAATAAGAATCCTCCATTAGTGGATCTTCCTCAAACAGGAAATAACTTCTATATCAGAACTAACACAGAAAGGAGACATACATAGCAAGAGGTGAACTGATCCCATGAACACACACAAGAGTAATATTCTCTCTTAATAGTTAAATTATTCAAATTCATTCCTTATTATCCTTCAAACTAACTCCTGACAAACTACATATTTCTGTTCTTGACTAGTATTTTTTGGCCAATTTAACCTTTGTGCACTAAAAGTTTGTAAACAAACAAACAAAGCTCAATTTGTTTCCTGCATTTATTTTTGCTGACTTTTTTCACTTTTGCAACACTTGAAACCTCATAGTAATCCCATAGGACAGTGCAGTAGGCAGCCTCTAAGATGGCCCCCAATGACGCCATACTCCTGTTATTCATGTAATTCCTTCCTCTTGCATGTGGGCTAGACCTAGTGTTTGCTTCTAACAAATAGAATATGGCAATAGTGATAGAATGTCACATCTGAGATAGTGTTATGAAGAGACTGGCTTCTGTGGTGGTGCTCTCTCTTACTATAAGGGAAGTCAGCTGCTATGTTGTGAGCTGCTCTAAGGTGAGGCCCATGTGGCAAAGAACTGAAGTACCCAGCCAACAGCTATAGATAACTTGTGGCCCACCAAGAGCCAAGTGAGTAAGCTTGGAACAGATTTTCTGCCAGTCAAGATTTATGATGACTGCAGCCCCCACTGACACCTTGACTTACTCTTGTGAGAAACCCTAAGTAAGAGAATACCCAACTAAGCTGTACCCAGATTCCTGAGGAATGGTGAGATAATAAATGCTTATTGCTTTAAGTCGCTAAATTTTGGAGTAATTTGTTATACAGCAATAGAAAACTAATATTGTTTTTAAAAAATACTTAAGAATCACTTAATCTATTGTACACTACATAATTTAATAAAATTCCTTTTGCTGAAACTAACGTATAACATTATCCAATTTATAAACACTTCTATTAATATTTGTATTATCTCATGTGGTATGAGTAAAGCAGACATAACTCAGACTTAGATTATGTTTTTAAGGATTCTAGAATTTATTCTAATATACTCCTTTCTATACTCAAATTCTTAAAAACCTGTTCATTCCTAGACACCTGGCTGCTAATTTATGATCACATCTTTCATTGATTTAGGTTTTTTTCCTCCTTCCTTAAACTTTTTCCCCAAAGGACAAGGATGTCAGAAAACTGCTTATTTCAATACCAGTAGCAATCTTTGG
>NW_012134970.1:935560-936529 GCF_000956105.1 Propithecus coquereli | reverse complement strand
AGTATCGACAGCCCACTTCCCAAAGTAAGGACCAAAGAAAATTTTGAAACCACAACTGGGTAATACAGCAACATTAAAACCATGGAAAAATCCTTTATCTCATTTCCAAATGTAAAGACTTGACAGTTTTCTGAAGTAAAATCAAAATCCAATTTTAAAACTCTGCTTTAAATCTTATTCAATAGAGTTTAAAGATCCGAGGAATAATACGTATAATATAATCAGACTTGGTGTAAGCTCAAAGGTACTGGAGAAGCATAATATAGCAACTAAAAGTTCAAGACTAGGTTTTGGAATCAGAAAAACTTAGGTTCAAATTCTTCTTCCTCCTGTTATAAGCTGTGTAACCTTGAGCAAATTATCTAACTTCCTAAGCCTCAATTTCATTACTTACGAAAATACCTACCTCATGAGGTTTTTTTCAAGAATATTAAATATGACAATAACATATAGAATGCATTTGAAAAATGTTTGTTTAAAAAAAAAAAGGCAGGACCACCCTACCCATCTCTAGCTATTGTAACACCTAAAGGTCATTAATAAGAACAGTATTAATGAGAATGGAAGCTAAAACTTTTAATTTAAACAAGCACACTTTTTAGTGTATAAAGTGTACTTTAAACATTTCATTTTATTTCACCCTTATTGAGCAACAGAACACATCATAAGCTAACTAGAATTTTACTCTTTTTTCCCTAATTGCTAGTGAGATTGGGTATCTTTTTGTGTGTGCATTTGCCATTTTAGGTTCAATTCGGACTCAGATTAAAAAATAGAAGTTTGAATTTGAGGAATAACACTGTAATCTGTTATTACTGTTTCCTCTTTTGTTCTGAATCAATATATTTATCTACTTTAATCACAATATCATCTATATTAACAAAACTGTAAAACATTGTTGAAGGAAATGAAGGCCTAAAGGATGGAAAGGCATCCCATGCTCATGGATTGGAAGACTTAATATTGTTA
>NW_012134970.1:929749-932775 GCF_000956105.1 Propithecus coquereli | reverse complement strand
TTCTAAACATTTTGTGTTATTTTTAAATAGTGTATATCTAACATATAAAAGATATAATTTGACTTTTCAGTAAACCTTTCAAATACAAAACATCTGTGGGAACATCAGGCAGTTCACAATTTCTAATTTTATTCAAAGTACTGCTGCTAATTTTTGGTGGTTTTGGCTTTAATTTTTTACCACTTTTTTTTTTTTTTTTGCCAAATTCATTTACAGTATATGCTACCCTAACTTCTTTCCTCAGTTCTACTATGTCCTCTCTAGTATCCAGCAACTCTCCAATCTTCTAAACTAATCTCTTCATTCTATCCCTATATTTAATTCTAATGTACTAATAACTCTGCCCACATGATTCCTTGCTCCTTTATGTCTCACAGATGATGTTTGTACAGAATACAAAAAAGAGGAATCTTTAGGCAGCCATGTAAAAATTCAAGAGGGAGATTGAAAAGTCCTGACTTTGAATGCCCAGAATGTATTGCTGAGCACACGGCAGTTATTCAATTTATTCTTGTCGAGTGATTGAAAAGTCTAAAGGAACTGCTAAAAGAGAAATTTATAAACCTATCTTATATCTCCAGAAAAGGATTACAGCTTGAAAAAATTCCTTAGGTGATTCTGTTATGCCACCTCTCTAGCCATAAACAAAGTACATTTGCTTAAATATACTTGGATCCTAGGAAAGTACTAATTTTCATTTTGACAGTATGCTACCTGGTCAATTATTTCTGATAAACCAGTTTGACTGCTTTACAATTATTCCTTCACATAACACTTTTGAAAAGCTACTGCCATTTTTATTTAATTATTTTAAAAGCAGACCTTCAATTACATTTGTAAAGATAATCCCCTCATGAACAAAGTAACCTAGTTCTCACTACAAGAACCCATTGCAGTGTATGTATGAATTTAGTACAAAACTAACTGAAGGGGCAGTCTTCAGATTTGGCTGCATAAAAAAAATACACCTGGAAGGCCCTCAGAGATTTGTAAAATAGAAAATAGTTATAAAAGAACATTTGTTATTCTAAACTCATAGTAATATAGTCAACATACTGGAAAACAAAGCATTAAGAAGAAATGATACTATTATCTTCTGATAATTTAACCAAATAAGATTTAAAAAAAAAAAAAGTCTCTACCATACTACATAACCCTGATTTAAGACTGGAGCAATCTTCTAGGTCAGTCTTAAAAGTAATTTTCAAATAATCATTAGTATCTAAAACAATCTGACCAAGCCACTAAATTTTTCAATATCCATTCCCTCCAAAATGTGAAAAGTGATACAAGCTTTGGTAGACTGTATTTTTATTCACTGGCAGTCAAAACTGATTTAACTTATATTCTACCTTCAAATGTCCACAATTATAAAACTTGGGAATCAAGAGAGGCATCCTTGACTGTTTTCATCCTCCATTACAAAATCTACCTACACGTAATCACTAAACTGTAACCACTATCCTTAATGTTTGTTATAGGATTCCTTGTGTACATTGTCACTGTATTAAATGAAGACTTAAATCAACTCCTACTTGCCTCCTCAGCCTCCCTTTTTCTGCCTACTATCCAATATTTTAAAAATACGTAAGAAATATTCTTCACTAACTTTCTGGTTCTCCATTGTCTTTAAAATAAAATACAGAATTCTTAGCAAGGCATATCCATTCCTTCATAATCTGTACCCTCTCTGTAGTTTTAAACCTTTTTGGCACTCGTTTCCAGCCTATGCTCTAATAATCTAAGCCACCTGTAGTTTACAGAATCAAACTATTGCCCCAGGCTCCCAAGTCCGACTAATGGCCTTCAAAACTTCCTTTACAAATCATCTCTCCTAGGAGGGCCTTCCTGACTTACTTCCTCACTACACTAATCTCAATTAGGTGACCTCTCTCCTTAGTACTCCTACCACACCCTCTGTTTACCTAGATCACAGCACTTAAATACTGTAACATGACCTCCATTTATCTCTCTATCCATAAGCCTTATCAGACTGCACCCTTCTAGATGGGGAGGCTAAGTCTTTTATTTCACCACCTCCAATGCCTAATAGTTCCTGAAGAGTCATAGGAATCACTCAATACTTGATTAACAGGAGAATGAATACAAAATCACGACCATGTCCACATCACGCTGGATATTTCAAATATTAAGACTAATACGTCTTATTTAGAAATTGACTTTCTTTTTAGTACGTTCCAATCTACAATCTCCTTACCACCTTCTTTCTGCAGATAGAAGGCTACAACCATATCTGTAGGAATTACTCCCTTTTTCCTTTATCTAGATCGTTTTTTGCTTTGTTTTGTTTTGCCTACCTCGTGAAATCCTAAAATTTGAGAACTTCAGTTTATGGTTAAAGAAATGGGCTTGGATTAAGGATTGGTCTAAATGTAAATGTCATTTGACTAATAATTTAGATTAGATCCCATGCTAATTTCACTATATAAAACCTCCAAATTTAAAAAGCCATAATTTTTTTTATCATCAAGAGGTTAAAAAATATAGTGAAAAGAGATTAATGTCACAATAATCAGAGAGAGAAGCATTTAAATGGCCTAAGAATAATCTTAATAGGAGATGTGCATTCCATGTGAAAAACAAAACAAATCTATTGAACGAATTAAGACGTGAATGAAAATAAAGATTATGGCAGGGTGAAACTATTTTTGGAAACATATATTTAGAACTATAAAAATGTTCAAACCTCTTGGCCCAACTTCCACTTATGGGATTATACTCTTAAGTGAATAAAGCGAATCGAGAGAAAAAAATGTACATATAGGCCGGGCGCGGTGGCTCACGCATGTAATCCTAGCTCTCTGGGAGGCCGAGGCGGGCGGATTGTTTGAGCTCAGGAGTTCGAAATCAGCCTGACCAAAAGCAAGACCCCGTCTCTACTAAAAATAGAAAGAAATTAATCAGACAACTAAAAATATATAGAAAAAAATTAGCCGGGCATGGTGGCACATGCCTGTAATCCCAGCTACTCGGGAGGCTGAGGCAGGAGGATCTCTTGAGCCCAG
>NW_012134970.1:915816-918514 GCF_000956105.1 Propithecus coquereli | reverse complement strand
GTCCTTTAAATAGTTTTATGATGAAAAGTTATATAAAGGTACACTTTATACAAAGGTACAGCAATCAATGCAGTACTGGCATAAGGATAGACATACAGATCAATGGACTAAAACTGAGAATCCAGAAATAAACTCTATATTTTTTTTAAGAAACAGGGTCTCACTATGTCACCCAAGCTTGAGTGCAATGGCACAATTATAGCTCACTGCAGCTTCAAACTCCTGGACTCATGTGATCCTCCTGTCTCAGTCTCCCAAGTAACTGGACTATAGGTACATGCCACCATGTCTGGCTAATTTAAAAAAAAATTTTTTTTGTAGAGATGGGGGTCTCACTACATTGCCCAGGCTGGTCTCAAATTCCTGGCCTCAATCAATCCTCCCACTTCAACTTCCCAAAGTGCTGGGATTACAGGCATGGGCCACTGTGTCCAGCCCAGAAATAAACTCTTAAACTTATGTTTGACTAAATTTTTGACAAGGATGCCAAGACCATTCAATGGGAAAGAATAGTGTTTTCAACAAATGGTGATGGACAACTGAATAGGCACAAGTAGAAGTATGAAGTTTGATCCCCTACCTCATACCATATGCAAAAAATTGACTCGAAATGGACCAGAGAATTAAATGTAAGCACTAAAACTAAACATACATGTAACTCTTCGTGGCTTGGATTAGGCAATGGTTTCTTAGATATGACATCCAAAGTACAAGCAACCAAAGAAAAAAATAAATAAATGAGATATTAAAATTAAAAACTTTTGTGCTTTGAAAGATCCTATCAACAAAGTGAAAAGACAACCCACAGAATGGGAGAAAACATTTGCAAATCACACATCTGATAAGGGTCTTGTATTCAGAATATATTAAAAAAAACTTATAATTCGACAATTAAAATGAAAATAACACAATTTAAAAATGGTCAAAAGATATGGCTGAATATTACTCCAAAGAAGGTACATAAATGACTAACAGGCACATGAAAAAGTGTTCAACATCACCAGTCATTAGGGAAATGCAAATCAAAGCCACAATGAGACCACTTCACATTCACTAGATCCACTTACAATCAGAGAGATGATAACAATTGTTGGTGAAGATATGGAGAAAGTGTAACTCATACATTGCTGCTGGGAATGTAAACAATCATGCAGCCTGTTTGGAAAACAGTCTGGCAGTTTCTCAAAGAGTTAAACATAGTTAACCATATGATCTAGAAATCTCACTACTATGTATCCACCCAGAACTGAAAACATATCCACACAGAAACTTCCATATGAGTGTTTATAACAGCACTATTCATAACAGTCAAACGGTGAAAACCCATGCCCATCAACTGACAAAGCAGAAGTAAAATGTGGTATATCTATACGACGGAATATTATTTGGCTATAAAAAGGAATGAAGTACTGATACATCCTGCAATATGGATGACCAAGGAAAAAAAGCCAGACACAAAAGGCCACATTGTATGACTTCACTTATAGGAATAAGGAAATCCACAGCAACAGAGGAAGATTAGCAGTTGCCAAGAACTGGATGGAGAGGAGAATAGAGTTACTGCTAATGTGAATGGGGTTTCTTCCTGGGTGACGAAAATGCTCTAGAACTAGATAGTGATGATGGGTGCACAACTTTGTGAATACACTAAAACTGAATTTTACACTTTAAAGGGGTGAATTTTACGATTTTGTGAGAATGTGAGATATTTTCCAAACCTCTTCAAAACTAGTTCAGATGAGCTACATCGGTTATCAGCAAATACTTGCTAAGAGCCAGGTCCAGGCAAGACACTTACCAAGGACCAAAGGTAGATCTTGCCCTCAAAACTTTTATAATCTGACTGAGAAGATAAGACAAATAAGGTAAAAATGAAACAAGATAAATCTTAGCTTGACATACAATAATGTGACCAGTCAACATATAACTTCTATAACAGCTATACACACGTACTACTAGAAGAGGTAAAGATCACACAAATTGGGGCAGGAGAAAGGGGTAGAAAGCATTTTAAGCTTGAAAAAAATAGGTGATTCTGATATGCCACCTCCTCCCAATGGGAAAAAAACCATAAAATCATGATAGAAAGATATAGATAGATGGAGAATAAAAAGGAGGAAAATGTTTGATTAAAAGGCAGGAGGCAGGAAAATACAAAAATACAAAATGAGTTATCAAAATATAGTGCCTACATTTATATATATATGGATAAATTGTACACATATATTATTTTTGGATACATGTATTTTTGGAAATATGTACATGACAGTATAATACAGTACAACACTCTTAGAGGCATAATTAACTTTAGTTATTAGACATGAGTTCAACCAAACTTCTTATACACGTAGAGTTATTATTTGGGATTCATCACTTTATTTGGGATATATAGTTAAGTTGTGTTATGAAGGAGCACTTAACATATTTCAATACCAGAAGAATGAGTTAATTTAACTACTTTTCCTTTAGTTCTTATTAAATATCTTCCTTCCTAATCATCTATTAGAAATGTCAGAAATTAGCAGATTTTCATTTGGAAATATATTTGACAAGGATGTATTTTCCATCAAATCATAATTAGAAAGGTAGCTATCAACTAATAAAAATTAAAAACATTGCTGAAAACTTTATGTGTATAGCATGGTTCTAAACATTTTGTGTTATTTTTAAATAGTGTATATCTAACATATAAAAGATA
>NW_012134970.1:902682-905476 GCF_000956105.1 Propithecus coquereli | reverse complement strand
TCAGGCTGGTCTCGAACTCCTGACCTTGAGCGATCCACCCGCCTCGGCCTCCCAGAGTGCTAGGATTACAGGCGTGAGCCACCACGCCCGGCCTAGCATTATGTTTTAAGATGCCCTTCATAAAAGAGATACTCAGAATTATTTAAACCAAATAACTTCAAGCAGGCCCTTTTGTTCAAATCGGGAGGTGGAGGAGATAACTTATTCTAAGGAAGAAACATAAGGTTATACAAAACCATGAACAATAACTTCCAAACTCACAAGTAATACAGTTACAACATGTTCGATTTTTGTTATTAAAAACATTTGCATGCCTAACAACTGAACAGTATCATATCCCACTGCATTTCTTTAGTTTTCTGTGGTCTGCAATAAAAGTGAAAATGTTATCAAGTTTACTTGTTTCCACAGTATAGGAAACTCAATTAAAAAGCCTTTCCTTTACCTTTCCTTCCATATTCTCATTTTCTTCTCTGCTTAGATCCTGCTCCTGAACACAGAAACAAAGTATTGAAATAGTGCACACCTCCATGAAATGCAAGTTAGGTATGGAAAGATAAAGGCTGAGTTCAAACTGCTCTCGTTGATATACTGGGCTCTAAGTCAAAAGCCCTAGATTTTAGATATAATGGAAATGTGTTACAGAAGACATTTGCATTTAGGCTACATAGTGTGAATATTACTGAAGACTGTGCCTTAATTTTAAATACCAGAGCCCAAGCATAGAAACAAAAAGTATCCAAATACTAAACATATATTACTTTTACAATTACCTCTAAATCTTTCTTAAAATGCTAAAAGATATTCAACCTGACAAACTGTATGTTCAGGCCCATTCTCAGAATCAAGACGTTGGAGGAGGGATGGATTCAAGTGATATTCAGGAAAATATTACAAATGTCAGAACTGGATGAACAATTAGATTGGTGGTACAGTAAAGAAGGGTCACAGATTATCCCAAGTTTCTGGATTAAGCAAATGAGTTGATGGTGGAAACATTAACCTACTTTATATATTTATTTGTATGAAGAATTTCTTGCTTTTCGGACGAGTGGAGGTGAAAGTAGAGAAGGATTAAGGAATGTGTTCAGATTTATATACTTTTGAATTTCTATTATTTTTCAGACATCAGGAGGTACCTGGTAGACAGGTGGATCTGGCTCAGAAGAGAAATATATTCTGGAGATAGATTTGTGAGTCATCAGCATATAGGTAGCATGTAATAAGTCATATGAATAAATGAGATCAATAGGAAGAGTGAACAGATCTAAGGTTGAAAATCCACCTTGGGAATACAAATATTTAAAGGAGCAGGCAGAGGAGGAAGAACTACCAAGAGAGTCCAGAAATGAGACGTCAAAGACAGGGAAACAACAAGAAGAGAACATCCCTGTACCCAAGAGAGAAAGCTGTTTCAAAAAGGTGGTGGTCAAATAAAATGACCAAAAAAATAGCTCTCTTCTCATTATCTGCCCCCAACTTTCAGTAAACAGCACTGCCTCTCTAATTTTAATCATTGGAGAGAGGCTGTGACTGTTCCTCACTATAACCTATGCTGTTTTTGGCATAAACTTACAAACATGAAATTTAAAGTAAAATGTAAACTTAATTTTTGTTGAGTTATTATTGCCCCATCCCTCATTTATATTTCAGTCTCTATGTGCTATAGGTTTAAAATACAAGATGCTACTTATATTAATTATGATGAAAAAGAGGGCAATGACTATTCTACCCACTTGGTACAGCATTTAACAGCATTTACTAATATAAATAAATGCCATTTAATAATAATGTTAATTACACTGGATTTTGGGGAGTGAGGGGTAAAAATAGGCAAGTCAAATGTCTAATAAGGCAGATCTCAAGATCTGAGATAAATATGTAAAGCTGCTCAAAGTATTTCTTTTTGATAAAACTCTTTCCTAAGAGTAGCGGTAACATTAAAGAATACATTAAATACAATTTCAAAATTCAGTCACCAACAAACTACTGATACATGTAACATGAATGAATCTCAAAAGCATTCTGCTAAGTGAAAGAAACCAGACACAAAAGGCTATATATGATTCCATTTTTATGACGTTCTGGAAAAGGCAAAACTATAGGGATCTGGTTGCTGCTGACCGAAGTAGGGGTAGCAAACTGATTACAAAGGGACACAAGGAAACTTTCTGGGATAATAGAAATAGTCTGATTATAGCAGTGGTTGTAAGACTATGTATGTTTGTTAGAACTCATCAAACTGTACACCTAATAAATTTTACTGTGTAAATTATACCTCAATAACCCTATTAAAAAAGATTCAGTCACCAGATCACTATTTTAGTTGAGTAGCATTTTTAATTTGTATTTCCCATTACAGTTAACTGATCTGATTATACATAATACTTAAATCAGCAAAGAAAATAAAAACTATAATAAATCTACCTTAAGATTAAAACAAGAAAGTATTTAGATATCTACCCTCTTGCAACAAACCCCAGTATCTTACTTCCAATTATATTGTCCAAGGGACCAGAACAAAAAACTCTTACTATACTTCACAATCTTCACTAATAGCTGAAAAGGGAATTCTGTTTTTAATTTTTCTTTGAATTATTTTTATATACAAGTTATGTTATGTATGTATTGTTAGGGGTGTAAATAAAATGCTCTTACCCTCAAAGCAACAAGCCTCAAGGACAAAGCTGTATCCAAGAAAATTATATTTTGAAATTAACAAAAATATATACTTGTCATTCACTAATCTTATATTTAAAAATATATCTTTAAGAAATATCATACAGCTCAATTC
>NW_012134970.1:901447-902632 GCF_000956105.1 Propithecus coquereli | reverse complement strand
GAAACTGGGAAAATCTTTATAATACAAACTTAAGAGAAAATAAGAATACATACCATATATACCATGAACATATATCTAACCATAATTGCATTCATTATAAGTATTTTATTTAAAAGCTTAGTAGGAAAAACATAAAATTTGAGATCATAGATATTTTTCCTATTTTCCAAATAGCATGTAGTTTTTTTCACACTGCTTCTATAATTAAAAAAATTAAGAAGGGTCTTAAACTTTGAGGCTCTTGAGAATTTTTAAGTTCTAAATCCCACAATTTAACCTTATTTAATATACCAAAAAGCTATATGCAGTTTTAGCTTCCAAAAAAACTAAAGGAATGAAGAATTAACTGAACTACAAAATTTTTATTAAAAACGCTGAAATTTTGGTGTTTTATCTTTTAATTGAAAATATCAAAATCACTAAAACCATATGATAATTAGTGTAGATGGCAACATGGTTCAATGGCTAGGTAACATATTAGAGTTCAGATGCTGAACTTCATCCTAGGCCAGTCACAAGCTTGTTATAAATCCTAAATCATTTTAAATTAAATTCTATTAAGTTTTTAGAGCCCCTCATCTGAATACTGAGGATAGTGCAATGGCATCCGGACATACACTGGGAACCATGAGTAATTAGAAAAGACTGAAGAATACTTCTCTCCCTGCCCCACCAACACTTTCCAATTGCTAATATGAGTATCTGGATTATGCATATCATTTTTGTCCCAAGCCTACCAATTTGTTCCTTAGCAGTGAATACAGGACATAGAAGAACAGCTGGAATGGACATAAGAGGAGAAGGAACTGAAAATATTTTTATACACAGATCTTTCTCTTATCTAGCTAAGCAAACCTAATTGCCCAAATACAAACAATTGAATAAATTATACCAATTCTTTGCTATCGGTGCTGTCTACCTTTCCTGGGCTTCATGTTTTCTTTCCTCTATAAAACTTGCTTAATATTTAGCAAGCCCCACCCATACTGTCACTCCAATTAGTCTTATATCCCAAAAGTGAATTACATTCGAATTCATTTATTCAACAACTGTTGAGTGCTTACTGTGCAAGCTAACACAGAGATCCAATGACTCTCAGACTGGGTTTCCCTTTGGGCTTTGTAAATTGCCTTGGATTGACTCCATTGACTCCAAAATATGGTACTTAGCACTAGAGCAAAACAC